>NW_015173693.1:60309-62773 GCF_001447785.1 Gekko japonicus | reverse complement strand
CCCAGGCTGTGCATCCACTTCCCCCCCCCACGGGCTCTTGCGGAGAACGCAGCATGGGGCTCCTCTGTGGACCTCCCACTGCCAGCACCGGGGGGGGACATGCCGGGGCCCCTCTCTGGCAGGGAAGGAGGTCCGGGATGGCCCCAGGCTGCGAGTTTGCCTTTCCCCCCATTGACGGGTTTTTCACTTTAACATGGTGCAGGGCTCTTCCTGGGCCTCTCACCACCAGTGCTATGAGGGGGCTGTGGGGACTCCCCTCTGCCAGGAATGGAGGTGCAGGACAGCCCCAGGCCGCATGTTTGCCTCCCCCCCCCAACAGGCTTTTAACTTTAACACAGTGCAGGGCTCTTCCTGGGCCTCTTGTCACCAACACCAGGGGGGGGGGGTATGTGTCTGCAGGGCTGCCAGGGAGGGAGGTCTGGGATGGCACCAGGCCATGTATTTGCCTCTCCCCGGTCTGGTGTAGTGGTTAAGAGCACGGACTCTAATCTGGGAGAACTGGGTTTGATTCCCCACTCCTCCACTTGCACCTGGCTGGATGACCTTGGGCAAGCCAGTAGTTCTGATAAGAGCTGTCCTTGAAAGGGCAGTTCTTGAAAGAGCTCCCTCAGCCCCACCCACCTCACAGGGTGTCTGTTGTGGAGAGGGGAAGGGGAAGGAGTTTGTAAGCCACTCTGAGACTCCAAGTGAAGGGCGGGGTATAAACCCAATCTCTTCCTCTCTTCTTCTTCCTCCTCGACTGGCTTTTAAATTTAATGCAGCATGGGACTCTTCCTGGGACTCTTGCCACCAGTGCCATGGGGGGGGCAGGGGCTCCCCTCTGCCAGGAAGGGAAGACTGGGTCTCTCTTTTTCTCTTTGTGACGCTGAGCTCTTCCGCATTCTCATTTTTGTCACTCATTTGTCCCTATTGCTTTTGGGTGTCCCCCCTTTTGCACATGTGTTTTGCTCCCTCTGGGACTACTAGAAGGAGCAAAACACATGGGGGGGAAGCCTGCAAAACACATGGGGGGGAAGCCTGAAGCGATAGGGTCACACAGGTGATGAAAATCAGAATGTGGAGTGGGGGGGGGGACCCTGAAGCGATAGGGTCACACAGGTTATGAAAATCAGAATGTGGAAGAGCCCTTGCTTTCTTTTTCCTTCTCTCTGTCTTTCTCTCTCTCTTTCTGACTTTTTTTTCTGTCCTTCTCTCTCTTTCTGTCTTCCTCTCTCTCTCTGTCTTCCTCTCTCTCTCTGTCTTCCTCTCTGTCTTTCTCTCTCTTTCTGACTTTCTGGTAATTAAGGGAAGAGAGATTATATTTGAATAGTTTCTGTAACTAAAAGTTAGTAAATGAACATTATGGGTTGTTGTATTCTATTGTATTCTACAGAGCATATATAGTGTGTAGGATTGAATTTTCATTGTTCTGCCTTTTACTGAATCAGACTGTTAACCTATCAAGGTCAGTATCGCCTTGTTCGACCGGCAGCAGCTCCCATTGAGTTCCTTCACATCCCATGCTATCTGATTCTTTCATTTGGAGATTTCAGGGACTGAACCTGGTACCATCTGCTCGTAAGGCAGGTGCTCTACCACTGAGACACGATGCTTCCCCTTGATAATGAACACATGAAGCTGCATTATACTGAGTTAAGAACATAAGAACATAAGATATGCCAATGTTGGATCAGGCCAAAGGCCCATCCAGTCCAACACTCTGTATCACACAGTGGCCAGAAATACCAGTGCCATCAGGAGGTCCACCAGTGGGGCCAGGACATTAGAAGCCCTCCCACTGTTGACCCCCCCAAGCACCAAGATGACAGAGCATCACTTGCCCCAGAGTCCCTATCTATACCTTGTGGCTAATAGCCACTGATGGACCTCTGCTCCATATGCTTATCTAATTCCCTTTTGAAGCCGTCCATGCTTGTAGCCACCACCACTTCCTGTGGCAGTGAATTCCAAGTGTTAATCACTCTTTGGGTGAAGAAGGACGTCCTTGCCCACAACCTTAATCTGAGTAGATCTTTTGGCTCACAAAGTAGAATTTTGGCTCACAAGACTCCACAGCTTGGAGGGAACATTTCATGCCAGAAGAAGCTAGGAGAAGGCACTTTTTACAGCAATAACCTGTTTTTCTAATAACAAAGCTGGGTCCAGCGGAACTCCTAAACACTGTGATGAATCTGATGAAGACACACTCACCCCATCGTGGGTGGGAAGCCTAGTAGCCTCCAGGGCATCTCCCTAGCTGGCCAGAATCATCTCCATCTTTTCTGGATTCAGATTCTTTCTCCATAGCCGCCTCACCACGGCTGATAAACATTAACCCCAAACATCAACAGATGCTTCTGTTGGCTTAGCAGAAAAAATATACAACAGTCTGTGTGTGTTTTACGTGATGTCAAGTCGCTTCTGACTTATGGTGACCCTATGAATTAATGGCCTCCAAAATGCCCTATCCTTTTTTTTTTTTCAA
>NW_015173693.1:44546-59112 GCF_001447785.1 Gekko japonicus | reverse complement strand
CTGATTAAAGAATTACTACTACTACTACTACTACTACTACTACTACTACTACTACCACCACCACCACCACCACCAATAAGGATGATGATGATAATAATAATAATAATAATAATAATAATAATAATAATAATAATAATAAATAATTCACTGATAATAATCTTATTTATAGCATGCCTTTCTCACTGACACTCAAAGCAAATTCCAAAGTATAAAGAGCAATTCAAAGAGTTTCAAGAAACACTGTAGGAGGACTAGGATTACAGAACTGGAAACTGATGCAAATGAAAGACAGTCAAGGGCGTGACATATCACAATGTAGAAAGGGGTTTATAAATTAACAGGACATAGATTAACATGCCGGGTGATATGTACAATGAACTCTGCAATAGACTACATTACTTCCCCTTATAGTACCGATCTTCTGTGTTGTTCCATTATATTACTGTTGTAATATCTTTGTAATAATACACCTTCGGCAGAATGACAGGTATGGGGACCTCCCTGATCACCCCAGGTAGGACGTTCCTTAAGGTGGGAACCCCCACAGAGAATGTGCATGGATGAGCAATTGTCAATAGGACTTTGCTCAAATGAGCGAAACCATCACGGTGTGGCATAGCAGGAGAAATGGTCCCGCAGGTATGAAGGTCCAAGGCCATAAAGGGATTTGTAAGAAGGGATACTTCCAACAGAGGACAGCTGCTCAGGCTTGGGGGAAGAGTGGTAGGATACATTCCTTTGCTTTTTCAAATATTTTGTAAAGTGAAGCTCAATGGGAGGGAGGGAAATAAAACAGTGGGTTGGATCCAGGCAACTTTTCCACTGCTAAAAACAGAAGATGACTTCCCTTTGACTACCAACAAGGCTATAGTGGGGGGGCTGCATGGACACAAGCCGTGTGGGTCAGGAACTATCGTAAGGGGTGGAACTAGGTGAGATTGAGTGAAAATGATAGCTGGATTCTACCCAATATCTGTTAGATCATTCCCTCTTAAAATCTCTGACCAAATTAGAGAAATTACCTATGGAAAGCAAAGGATATTTCTCAACACTAGCAATTTATGGCAATCCTCCAAGTTCATTGAAAATCAATTTGCATAGGAAAGATTGGGCATAGGTATGGTGGCCCTGCCCTCTGTCTACATGTGATCACTGGCTCACAGGCACTGAATCTATGCACTGTCGTGATTCACTTATGAGTTTGATCTAGTGTCAAAGTAAAGTGACAGCTAGAGGTAGCATGTGACTGCAAGGAGGCTGGCCATAACTGGTTTGAGGCAGTCCAGCCTGGCACTTAAGGTATGGCAGGAGGATTGCATCAGCTGTGTGCTGATTGGCCAGAGGTTGTAAAAATGTACAGAGTGTACAGTGGACTTTTTCCCTCACATGAATCGATTGCAGCGGAGCACTTTGACACTCAGAACTGTATATAGGTGGTGGCTGGATGTGAATAAATTCACCGTCTTTGCACCTAAGTTCTGGATTCCAGTCTTCTGTGGGTACTCTATCTCCCTTTGGCCACTGACGTGCCAGCCAGCATTCCGCACACCGCGACATGCATGTCACCAGGAAGCATTTTAAAAAGTACTACTCTTGGACACAAGTATGGAACCTACACACTTTTCATGCATGTGGATTCCGTGTTCACAAGCCAGCAATCATCCATGGAGTAGGCAACGCCGACATGACTGTGCCAACTTCCCTTCTACAAGCCTTGAGTTCAATATATGTAATGTCATTTGTAAGAGGGTTAGCACAGTCCTGTGCAGAGCTACTCCAGCCTAAGTCCATTGGAGTAACTCTTTATAGGATTGCACAGTAAATATCAGGACACTTTCCACTGGAAATACAGAATGAGGACGCTGAGATCCTATCAAATAATGAACATCCTTAGAAAAACAGCTCTTCTATTTGATTAGCACATGGATTTCACTGCCACAGGAGGTGGTGGCTACAAGCATGGACGGCTTCAAGAGGGAATTAGATAAACATATGGAGCAGAGGTCTATCAGTGGCTGTTAGCCATAAGGTATAGCTAGGAACTCTCAGGCTGTGGCAAGTGATGCTCTGTATTCTTGGTGCTTGGGGGGGGGCCACAGCGGGAGGGCTTCTAGTGCCCTGGCCCCACTTCTGGACCTCCTGATGGCACCTGGTATTTTTGGCCACTGTGTGACAGAGTGTTGGACTGGATGGGCCATTGGCCTCATTCAACATTGGCTTCTCTTATGTTCTTATGTTTGGGTGGCAAACTTGATGCTGATATTCAACTACAGATGGATCCGTGGGGTTTTTCAAAGAAATCAGGGCTGCTGCCTCTTTGCTCAGCAAAGGAGAAGAAAGCTAATGAAATCATTAGCACTAAAGTAATTAGTTCATTAGTATAATTTAATAGGAACAAATGAACACTGTTTTCATAAGGGCAAATCGGATATCTTTAGTCCATTAAAGGCACTGGAGCAAGATATTTCGTTTATAGAGTAGTGACATCTATTTTTATGGCAAAACCCCCAAATGGATTTTTTTAATAGGCAACTGTAGATTTTGCATCCTCTATAAATATTGCTTGACTGTATAATATCAAATAGGGGTTAGTGGCTTTCCTCCTCTCTGTTCTTTACTTGTTCTGGAATTGTGCTCCTAATTCCCACTGAGCAAGAAGAATTTTGAAAATGAATTCTGGTACTCTAGTATGCACCATTTGCTGCTGCTGTTCTTTCAACTCTGCATTGTAGATGCATTGGAAAACACTGCAAAAACAAACTTGACGCGATTGCATGCATAAAGGCATCAAGAATTGTTTATGTTTGGTATCTCATGGACATGCACTCCTATGTGCTTGTAAAACACCATATATAAAAAGGTGGCCTAGTGGGGGATGACCTAAAGGTAGGGTTGTCTGGCAACCAGTGAGAGAACTACTTACAAGACATTCTGACCACAGAGTTCCTGTCAATTCCTAGAGCTACCCTTTGTCACTTCCAGTCCCTGACTGATTTCACACTAGTCTTTGTCCTGGCCTCGCTCCTCCTTTCCCTCTGCTTCTTCTGGTCAATTTCACATCATCTGTCCTGCGGCAGTCTTTTGACCCGCAGCTTCCTCCGTTTTGCTTTGGTTCAGCTTGATTTGCCAGAAGTTTCCTGTTGTTGCATGGAGGAAAAGTGGGAGGGGGAAGGGGAGGGATTAAGCGGGCAAAGACAGGGGAGTGGGAGGATGCAGGAAGCCACAGGAAACCTCGCCAAGGAAATCAAACTCCGGGAGCAGATTGAAAACAGCCACGTGCCAAGGAACTCTAATGAGAAATCAGTTTAAATGGTCCGGGGCAAACTGCCCCGCTGGTAAACAGGGGTAAGTAACATGTGCGAAATCGGTCAGGAACTCTATGGTCAGAACTTTCTGTAAGTAGACATGGCCTTTCTGTTTAACTTTTCTCCCTGTGACATTGCTCTGTTTGCGGCAGTTTCCATCTGCTAACCAGGTGAGCATTGGTGGGCAAGGGCCATAATTACCTGGCAGTCTCCTGCCATAAGCAGGCAAATAGGAACCCTGTCTAAAGGCCAGTCTGGCCCTGCTTCTTTTCAGTGTTTTAACCTTCGATGGATACATAGAGTGTACTAGTGGAGGAGAAAACCCACAAGAACTGTGAATGCACAGATGTCTGTACAATACTTGGAAAAACAGGACAGCACAGTAGAGGATCCCTAATGCATCACTCTCAATTGAGAAATGGGACCTGGTAATTCTAAAAGCGGAAGGCCAGTTTTAGAAGGCTCCCTAATGTAAAATTGCTCAGTGATTGAAATTAAGGTAAGGTTCAACTCAAGAGATCTTATTTTGCATTAGGATGCACACATTTTCAAAGTTCAGGTCAACATAAATAATTTTTGGTCAGATTTATATAGCTGGTTCACAGATTCCCTGCATCAAGCAGAGGAAGCTTAAGATGGCCTCGGTTTTTCAGTGGGATTCCTGTGTTTTGACTGTTCCACCATAACATTTATTTATTTGCAATATGTATAGCCCACATTTCCAAAGAGAAGTGCCCAAGATGGTGTGCAGGATAAATTAATCAATTAATTATCCTGGTGTGCAGGATAAATTAATCAATTAATTATAAATGTAGCATATAATAACAACAACAACAACGACTGCTACAACTATCTCTACTGCTATTGCTACTGCTACTACTATTACTGCCACTATTACTACTACTACTACTATTATTATTACTACTACTACTATTACTGCCATTACCACTACTATCACCACTACCATTACCATCACTACTACTATCACTACTACTACCACTACTATTACCACCACTACTACCACTACTATTACTACCACCACTACCACTACTACTATTACCATTACTACTATCACAATCACTACTACCATCACTACTACTACCACTATCACTACTACTACTATCACTACTATTATCACCACTATTACTACTATTACATTACTACTACTATTACCATTACTACTGTCACTATTACCACTATTACAATTACTACCACTACTGCCATTACTACGACTACCATCACTACTACCACTACTACTTCTATCACTACTACTATCACTATTATTACTACCACTATCACTATTATTACTACCACTACCACCACTATTACTACCACTACTATTACTACTATCACTACTATCACTACTATTACTATTACCACTACTACTACTACTACTACTACTACTACTACTACTACTACTACTACTACTACTACTACTACTACTACTACTACTACTACTACTACTACTACTACTACTACTACTACTACTACTACTACTACTACTACTACTACTACTACTACTACTACTACTACTACTACTACTACTACTACTACTACTACAACAAATAAAATCACTTCCATTTAGTGACGGTCCTTGCTTGATTTCTTCTTCGCCACACAAAGCACTTCCACTCTTAGGAAAAGCAAGCTTCCTGCCAACTGTAATGAACTTACTAATTGCAATGTAGTCACATGCAGTGTTCCCTCTAAACTAAGTTAGTGTGAGTTAGCTCACAGTTTTTCAGCCTTTGGCTCACACATTTCTGTCTTCGCTCAGGGAGGATGGCTCCAGAGCAAACTAATTTATGCAGTAGCCAAGTCACTCGCTCACAACTTTAATGCCAGTAGCTCACAAAGTAGAATTTTTGCTCACAAGAGTCCACAGCTTAGAGGGAGCACTGGTCACGTGTACAGTAATTAATATGATTATTAATATTTATTTAGATATTTATATCCCACTTTTCTCCCCAATGAGGACCCACAGTGGCTGACACTATCATTTCTCCTCCTCCATTTCATCCTCACAATAGCAGCTCTGAGGTTGGCTGGGCTGAGAGAGAAAGGGAGTATTCCAGGGTTATCCAGTCAGCTTCATGGAGGTGCGGAGTTTCGAAGATGAGAAGTGCTTGCCCACTCCAGTACCACTGATTTCAGGAGGGGTGTTGAAAGACCTGAGTCAGATTGAGGTGACGAGAGAGGAGGTCCTAAAACTGATAGACAACTTAAAAACTGATAAATCACCAGGCCCAGATGGCATACATCCAAGAGTTCTGAAAGAACTCAAATGTGAACTTGTAGATCTCCTGACAAAGATATGTAATCTTTCCTTAAAATCTGCCTCCATTCCTGAGGATTGGAAGGTAGCTAATGTCACTCCCATCTTTAAAAAGGGTTCCAGAGGAGATCCGGGAAATTACAGGCCAGTCAGTCTGACATCGATACCGGGTAAATTGGTGGAAACCATTATTAAGGAAAGAATTAGTAGGCACATAGATGAACAAAACCTATTGAGGCAGACTCAACATGGGTTCTGTAAGGGAAGATCTTGTCTCACAAACCTGTTAATGTTCTTTGAGGGGGTGAACAAACATGTGGACAAGGGGGATCCAATAGATATTATTTACCTTGACTTCCAGAAAGCTTTTGATAAAGTTCCTCATCAAAGGCTCCTAAGTAAGCTCAAAAATCATGGGATAGAAGGACAAGTCCTTTTATGGATCAAAAACTGGCTAGTTCATAGAAAACAGAGAGTGAGTGTAGGTGGGCAATTTTCTCAGTGGAGGGTGGTAAGCAGTGGGGTACCACAGGGATCAGTACTTGGTCCACTGCTTTTTAACTTGTTCATTAATGATTTGGAGATGGGAGTAAGCAGTGAAGTGGCTAAATTTGCGGATGATACAAAGTTGTTCAGGGTGGTGAAAACCAGTGAGGATTGTGAGGCACTCCAAGGGGATCTGTCAAGGATGGGCGAGTGGGCGTCAACATGGCAAATGGGGTTCAATGTGGCCAAGTGCAAGGTGATGCACATTGGAGCCAAAAATCCTAAATATAAATACACATTGATGGGGTCTGAACTGGCAGAGACTGAGCAAGAGAGAGATCTTGGAGTTGTAGTGGATAACTCACTGAAAATGTCGAGACAGTGTGTGACTGCAATAAAGAAGGCCAATGCTATGCTGGGGATTATTAGGAAGGGTATTGAAAACAGATCAGCCAATATAATAATGCCCCTATATAAATCAATGGTGAGACCTCATTTGGAATACTGTGTGCAGTTCTGGGCACCACACCTTAAAAAGGATATTATAGCTTTGGAAAAAGTGCAGAAAAGGGCAACTCGAATGATAAAAGGGTTGGAACACTTTCCCTATGAGGAAAGGTTAAAGCGCTTAGGGCTCTTTAGCTTGGAGAAAAGACGACTGAGGGGTGACATGATCGAGGTTTATAAGATTATGCATGGGAAAGAGCAGGTAAAGAAAGAGGTACTTTTCTCCCTTTCTCACAATACAAGAACTCGTGGGCACTCCATGAAACTGCAGAGCGGTCGGGTTAGAACGGATAAAAGGAAGTACTTCTTCACCCAAAGAGTGATTAACACATGGAATTCACTGCCACAGGAAGTGGTGGGTGCTACAAGCATGGACGGCTTCAAAAGGGAATTAGATAAGCATATGGAGCAGAGGTCCATCAGTGGCTATTAGCCACAAGGTATAGCTAGGGGCTCTGGGGCAAGTGATGCTCTGTCTTCTTGGTGCTTGGGGGGGGGGTCAACAGTGGGAGGGCTTCTAATGTCCTGGCCCCACTGCTGGACCTCCTGATGGCACTGGTATTTCTGGCCACTGTGTGACACAGAGTGTTGGACTGGATGGGCCTTTGGCCTGATCCAACATTGGCGTCTCTTATGTTCTTATGTTCTTAAAAAGGGAAGACATTGAGACCTTTTTTTCTTGATCCATTGACATGAACAAATATGAAGAGATGCATTATTCTATTGGGAAGAAAGCCTTATAGGGAAGTAACATTGAATAACTAGCTGGTTATTGATCTGCTGAATGAAAATGCTGCCTTGAATAAGAGCATCTCAACATTTAACCATAATGAAAACCTTGCTTATGAGTATCAGATGATAATATTTGAAGATTTTTTTTAAAAAAATGTGCTGAGCTACTGGATGCTGCTATTGGTTGAAAAGAGATGGCATGTAGGTATGCAAGCCAGGGTTATATATGTACCCTCTCTTTTCTGCCCCAGTGGGGACCCCAAGCAACTAATGTCATTCTCCTCTCCTCCATTTTTATCCTCACTACAACCTTGAGAGGGAGGTTTCTATGGCACAGTGGGGATTTGAACCTGGATCTCCCAGATTCAAGCCTAACACTTTATCCACTATATTATACTGACCTGAGGGGAAACTACTGACCCTTCCCTAATGTATTGAATACTCTTGGTAAGGGCTGAGGGTATCCAAAATCTCCAAGTGCCTTTTGCTTGTTCCAGGGGGCATTTGATTGAGATTCGAAGTGTTTTAATGAAAATCTACATTTTTGTGATGGTGTTGTGGAGAAATGGCTTTGCTCCTAGATACTTTAAAAGTATTTTATGTTTCTTATATTTTATCTTATATTGTATACCACCTTTTTGTACCAGATCTGTTTCCTCAAACTCAGGTTTTCCCATAAAATGTATGTATTTTTCAGCATAAGTTGTGCATGAATAAATCAGTATGTTAGTCTGTATATTTAATGTACGTATTAAAATATGCATTGTATGTATGAATTGCATCATGATCTTATACCCTAACAGTCAAACATGACCTTCAAGGGAGGACTCATCGGGACCAGGACCAGCAGCAACCACTGGCAGGCCTGGCTGTTTGCTATTTATTTAATTTATTTATTTCATTGGATTTCTTGAGTGCCCTTCTCCACTTACGTGGGGACTCAGAAAAGTTTACAACAAGATAATTCAATATAAATTATAAATCCAATTTAAACCACAAACCTACAATATTAAACAATGAACATACATACTATTCAACAGCAACCAACAAATGAACCTAGTCTTGTATAGTGGTTAGAGTTTCAGTCTAAGAGCTGAGAGATCCAGGTCTGAATCCCTATTCTGCTGTGGAAGCTCACTTGGACCCGTCACACACTCCCAGCCTTACCTACTTCATAGGTTGTAGTGAGGACAGGAAGATGGTGTAAGCTGCTTTAGGTCCAATTGGGGACCCTGTACTCCTGTCTATCCATCCTTCCTGAGCGAAGACGAAAATGTGTGAGCCGGGGGCTAAAAAACTGTGAGCTAGCTCACACTAACTCAGCTTAGAGGACACGCTGAAATACTTGCCAGGGTCGGCCTTGCTTAGCTTCCAAGATCTGACAAGATCAGGTTTGCCTGGGCGATCCAGGGCAGGGCACTTTTAATGCACTTTGCAGCTGGATTTTACTGTGTGAAATAGCAAAATCCACTTGCAAACGGTTGCTAAAGTGGATTGAAACTGGATTATTTAGCATGTGTGAAAGCGCCCATTATAATGACTGGTACTATGTATCATGGTGGGGGTATGTTGCAGACAACATAAGGAGGCAGTTTTCTATTTCTTTCTCACAACGCATAGAAACTAAGCTGGAAAACACAATGAAGTTGATTGGAATTAAAAAAAAATATTTGAGAAAGGAAGTCCTGATCTAAGTTGCTTTCCAGCATTCATCTGAATCTGGTCTTCCTTTCTGGAACCTGTCTGTGCCTTAGCCAAGAATAACAGAGGGTTGCTTCAAACATTACGCCTTTTCTACTTAGACAATACTTTTTATCTAGGGGGAAAGCATGAAAATGGCATGTATGATCATCGTTTATGGTGCTCAGAAGTCTTGCCTGGGAACAGGGGTCATTTCCTGCAGGAGCACACAGGAGTGGAGTTCCGGCAGTAAAGCGCCCAGGGGGCGGGCACATGCAACAAGCTTCACTCCCTGCTCCCAGCAGCCCTCAGTCAGAGCAAGAAGCAGCCAGGTAAGTTGCAGAGCTCCCCTTCTCGGGCCCCATGGTCCAAAACAGTCCAGTGCCACCTTTAAGACCAACTTTTATTCAGGTACAAGCTCTCCCTCCTCTGTGAGGACAGATCTGCATGTCCCCCCCCCCAATAGCTAGCAATCCAAAACAGTCCAGTGGAGCCTGAGTGGTGGGTGTTGCCTTCTGACACACTTCCGGTGATGTCAGGGAGTGTGGCATATGCAAATAAGCTATGCTAATGAGCTATGCTAATGAGCTCCTGCCCCTCTTTTTCTACAAAATGACCCCTGCCTGGGAAATACAACACTTTGGTTTGGGCCCCCAAGTCCCCCATATTGCTCAGATGTAAAATTTAAATGACTCCTAAGCGAGTGAAGGGGAAATGGCCATTCAAGAAGGAATCTTTCCAAACAGAACAGGGGAGAATCTGGTTAGGGCTTGAACTATAACCTAGGGAGTCCATTACTCAAGGGCAGACAAGCATTTTAACACATTTTGGGGGCGGAGGGGAGGGGGGAACCCTATAAGATTTCCTGGATGAGAAACAGCATTTGTGGTCATGTTGCTTGCATTGACTTAAAAAAACCCCCAAACAGCACAATCTTCCGAAACAGCCCGTCTAATAATAAACGAGGCATAGAGTCACGCATGTCCTTAACATGGATTTATAGCATCTGGCCAATGAGACTGCTGGTTTTCTCTGTAAATTCCACTGGTCCGGGGGACGACTGTGGGCCTTTCCTGTCTGTAGAAGCCAGCAGCGTTCTGAAGAGTCTGTGTGGAACCTGTTCAGTCTTCACTTGTGAATCAATCCCGGCTATTGAGTTTGTGCAGAGTTGGCAGACAGCTGAAATGGAAGCATAATTAATTTGGATTCCCTCCGGAACGCTTATGCCTTTTCCATACAAATTGGGAAGGGGGGGGAGTAATTGCACACTCCAATCTTGGCTACCGTTATGGAAACGAGTCAAGGGGGGGAAGGGGAGAAAGCCCAAGTTGCTCTCACTTGGGAGGGAGGGCTTGGTCGTGAATTCTTCCCTGCGCCCATTTTGCAAATGCGGAACTGAGAGTATGCACCCCCCCTCCCCGGTTTGTTATGGGAATTGATAACACAGTCCGATTTTGAGAAAACGGCACAAAGGTTTATGTGCAGAAGGAGGGCTCAGAAATATTGCTAAGTAATACTTCAAGGCAAATCGGAGGGTTTATATAAAAAAAAACATGCCCATACGTATGCGTTTTCCAGAGAACACAAAGACAAAACTGCACAAACACAGAGTAATTGGGACAGAGTTCCTCACCAAGAAAAGGGTGGTTGTTAACCAATAAACAAGAGCATTGCTAAGTAAACCATAGAAAGCACAACACTAAGCGTGTAGCCGTAATTTAAATTTGAAACACAGGGGGCAGGGGAATGCTTCAAAGCACTTGATATTTCCAATTAACTTGCAACAGCGTCTGGCCAAAAGGAATTCACCCTTGAAGTAGGTCTTAAAAAGAGAGAGAGACTAAAAGTGCCCCCAAAGATTCACTTCTTTTTTCTGGTGGTGCTCATACCCTGTTAGTCACAGAAGAAAGGGAGCTGCAGCACAGAATGATCCGGTGAGTCAAGGGACTCCCTAAGAAATGTGAGAGCTTTCCCCTCAATTCCTGGGCAGCTCACGCTGGATGCGGGAAGTACTTTGTTTTGAAGTAAAAATGGCACCCGGGCCCAGAACGCTCTCTCTCACACACACATCTCAATCTCTCCCCCGCCTCAGGTTTCCTTCAGGCAGAGCTGCCATTCACCACATGCCAGGTAAATTTGTTTCCAGCTACATAGATCAGTTATACTCAGGGGTCATTTCCTGCAGGAGCGCACAGGAGCGGAGCTCCGGCAGTAAAGAGCCCAGGGGGCGGGTACATGCAGCAAGCCCCACCCCCTGCTCCCAGCAGCCCTCAGTCAGAGCAAGAAGCAGCCAGGTAAGTTGCAGAGCCCCCCCCCGGACCCCGGTCCAAAACAGTCCAGTGGCACCTTTAAGACCAAGTTTTATTCAGGTACAAGCTCTCCCTCCTCTGCGAGGACAGATCTGCACATCCCCCCCAATAGCTAGCAATCCAAAACAGTCCAGTGGAGCCTAAGCGGTGGGTGTTGCCTTCTGATACACTTCCGGTGATGTCAGGGGGTGTGGCATATGCAAATGAGTTATGCTAATGAGCTCCTGCAGCTCTTTTTCTACGAAATGACCCCTGGTTATACTTTAACTGCCCTGTGCAGTGAGGGAAAAAATGAGAGGTACACCAGTAACAGTAACTATACTCATGGTTTCTTTTGCTCTGCATGTTCCTTCAGCTCAGCCCCTTCCCTCCAGAACCCTCAAACTCATGGGTCAAGGCTTGGGAGTGACATGGGTGGGGCCTGTGATGTCATACTTTCACCATCTGGCCCTCTCAATTCCATGGAATGGCAATTCTGGACAGTGTAACTGTTTGAGTTGTGTACCCCTGGTGTATATATGGAGGTAAAAGAGGGAGTTTTCACACCTCTCTCAGGAAGGAGGTTTTGCATGCTTCGGTCTAGCATCTCTTCTTTTGCAAAGCTCACCTTTTCTTAATTACAATAGGATTGCTTAGCTCTAACGAAGAAATATTACCTTGTAAAATATTATGAAATTAATACGTTTGGGCCCCAGATTGCGACAACATTCACCCCGGTGGCCCAGGTAACTTGATTTCATTGGATCTCAGAAGCTAAGCAGGGTTGGCCCTGGTTAGTACTTGGATGGGAAGTTGCTGTGCAGAACCAGGCAATGGCAAACCACCTCTGAATGTCTCTTGGGTGGAAAACCCTACGGGGTTGCCATACGTCAGCTGAGACTTGATGGCATTTTCCACTACCACTAAGTGGCAACAGTCTAAACGATGGCAAGTAACAAGAACTTTGTGCTGAACTGTGTGCTGAAATATAGAAGTCTCCAAAATGCCTCCAAAAATGGTCCTGTTCTACATAGTAGCAACCTTGAGAGGTGCACTTTCAAGCTTAGGAGACCTGGCCCATAAAGAAACTGAACAGTATTGTCTTGTAAAGAAATTGGAATGAGACTTTCTATTGTGGCTCTTTGTTCCTGAGGAAGGACCAGAAGTCTGAAACACTGTATACTACCTAGGAAAAGTGTTGGATATCTACTTTGGACTTGATGCATTCTGTAGACTTCTATATTTCCTATGATGGATTTTATGTACAGATTTATTGCTGATTACATATGCGTTTCACTTTGCTGAAGTCTCTTTTTGTATATTTACTCTTGCGGGTATTTCAGCACACAGTTGTTTTGCTGTCACTTGCTGTCACTTGCCATTTTGTATTGTGTGCAACAGTCTGAACAAAGCAAGATCCAGACATGCAGACATACCACCATAGCGGTTGGCAAATTTGCAGGACTCAGAAGTCTGTCCTTATGGTGGCTTTAACTTGCAGTTTTATGGGAAATGAAGTAAAGGTAAAGATTCCCTTGCTCGAAAACCAGTCGAATCCAACTCTAGGGTTGCGGTGCTCATCTCCGTTTCAAAGCCAAAGATCCAGCGCTGTCCGAAGACGTTTCCGTGGTCATGTGGCCGGCATGACTAAACACCAAAGCACACGGAACGCTGTTACCTTTCCACTGAAGCGGTACCTATTTATCTACTTGCAATTTCATGCTTTCGAACTGCTAGGTTGGCAGGAGCTGGAACTAGAGACAGGAGCTCACTCCGTCATGCGGCACACTTGGGTCTCGAACTGCTGAACTACCAACCTTCCACAGCCTGCAGTTCAGTGTCTTAACCACCTGAGCCACCGCAGCTCCTTATGGGAAATAGGCATGATCAAAAGAAAAGGCAAACCTACCAAGAAAATAAGAGGGGGGAAGACTCCCTTCCTAAGAAGATCCAAACGGACTGTAAGAATTAATGATCCCAGAAGACGCCCCATATTTCTGCTGAATGGTGAAATCTGCATGATTCATTAGACTCCCATTCATTATGAAAATAGGGTAGCAAATTATGTCCTTTGTAAATGGAATCATTGCAGCAGTCACTTACAAAATATATTAAGGCCTTTGAGGATCTTTTTTCCAAAGGGGGTGAAATAAAGCCCCATATACTTTTAAAACACTTTGCCGAGCAAATAGAATTTCAAAACTCTAAGCCTTGCATTCACATTTTTTAAAAAAACTTCTTCCTGGAAAGTATTGCTGTGTACATCAAATGTCCATGTTTAGAGGGAACTGTATACAATGGACTTCTCTAGATAATTGTCAGAAAGATTAAAGCTTTAATGGAATGTAAGAACAAGACATAATTGCCTTAAATTGATTCACTTTCCAGTTTTGCCTTGTTCTTGCAAAAGCAATGCAAATCAGGTTGTCCATCACGGGAGACTGGTGTATTAAAATTTTCTGTTAGGTAATACTGCTGTCTCTTCACTTCAGTGTTTGAGGTATATACATACCTGAAGTAGCAGCATTGACTAGGAAGAGCCTATATTCAGGGATCACTACCATTCTGAGGATGGTTTTCCAACACTTAAAAAAAACTTTTGACAATGTTTTGAGTTGCAGGTGTGATTTCCAGTCTTTTAAGCAGGAGGTAAGTTAGAGGAAGCTGCTAGGAGAAAGCCAGAACAGTTTATAGGTTTTTTTTTACTTCTCCTGGCAGTTCTGCAAAAGAGACTCCCATAATTGCCCTCAGGTAGGAAGGTAAGAACATAAGGGAAGCCAAAGTTGGATCACTCCAATGAGTCCAACACTCTGTCACACAGTGGCCAAAAATACCAGGTGCCATCAGGAGGTCCAGAAGTGGGGTCAGGACACAAGAAGCCCCCCCCCTGTTGCCGCCCCCCCAAGCACCAAGAATACAGAGCATCCCTTGCCCCAGACTGAGAGTTCCTATCTATACCTTGTGGCTAATAGCCACTGATGGACCTCTGCTCCATGTGTTTATCCAATTCCCTCTTGAAGCCGTCCATGCTTGTAGCCGCCGCCACCTCCTGTGGCAGCAAAGATAGAAGCAGGGCCACCAATGAAAGCTCCCCTCCAAAAGCAAGAACTATTATGGCACCCTGACCTGGATAGCCCAGGCAACCTTGATCTCGACAGATCTCGGATGCTAAGCAGAGTCGACTCTGGCAAGGACTTGGATGGGAGACCTCCTTGGAATACCAGCAGCCGGGAGGCGGGGGCAGGATTTATCCAGCCACCTCTCTGAATATCCTCCAGGCCCCCAGTAGGGGT
>NW_015173693.1:25586-44370 GCF_001447785.1 Gekko japonicus | reverse complement strand
AAATATACATGTATTTATTACACACAAATTAAAATAGCAAAGAAGGGCCCATTCATACCTCATAAACAAAAACACACACACACACACATATATATATTGTATTTTGGCTTGCATGTCCAGTAGTCTTAAGCACACGTACACACATTTATGCAATAAAACCAACAAGTAAAACATCAAGACTATTTAAAAAGCTCATACATGGACAATAGGGTACGTTTCCCAATATGAGTGTGTTACACTGGCTAGACTGTAACTATAATAAGGCATAAGGTACAATATTCCCTCCTTTGAAGATAAGACATTAATTCTATGTAGTCAGTGCAAGCCAAGGAGGGGGCTGGCAGAACAAGGTCTATAAGTCAGAGCGGGCCTGTTCCGCCACAGGGCTTTGAAGGCAAGAGACGTCAGAGGTGGTCTGCCATGGCTCACCTCTGCATAGGGACCCTGGACTTGCTTTGTGGTCTCCCATCCGAATACTAACCAGAGCTGACCTGGCTTAGCATCCAAGATCTGAAAACATCAGACAAGCCTGGGCCACCCAGACCATAATACTCTTTCTAGTATTCCGGCCAGTTGGCAATCCTACTGAAGCATACCTCGCCAGCTCGCCTTTAACTTCCTCCTCCTAACTTCCTCTTCCCAAGGCCTGCTTCTTTCCTGAAAAGTACTGGGTCCAGACGTGTTGGTAAGTGAAACACAGTTTATTTCAGCTCGGGAAAACAAGACAGGTCGAGAGGCCTGCTTATATTCCCATTGTGAACCACGCCCAAACACACACCTACGCCCGTGATAGGATTATTTACAGTGCACTTGCATTCCATAGGTCACTCTAGGATCCTGACTGTCTGATTGGGTGTGTTCTAGGATCCATGCTGGCTATTGTCTAAGAGAGCAAAGCTTAAGCCGTTCGCATGGCTGTGTGAGGACCCGACTGCGTGCACGGTCTATGTAAGAACACAACATTTCCAAAACTCTGCGACTCCCATTCCTCAAATTGCATCCTAGCATCGTTTGAAAGAGCTCCGCATGAGATTGCTTAAGATGTTTGGACTCCCACCTTTGTTGATCAGGACCACTCTGTCTGGAAGAACTTTTCCACGTTTCATCGGAAGGCACCGCAAGAGCCTCGTATTCTCAGACAAACAAAACACTGCATGTCTGCGAGCAAATAATGTAAAGAGGAACCGTGTTGTCTAGTGGCTGGCCTGTAAGCCCAGGCTTGCCATGGAATGATGAGGAGGCTACGTCCTGAGCTTCATGACCTTTGCAGTGAAATGCCACATCAACGTGTTGATCATGTTGAGCTTCCATTTGGGATCCAGCTCCTTCTTGTCTTAGGGTCGTTCGAAAAGGAGCAGACGAGTTTTGTCTTCCCTTTAAAGTTCTCCGGGAATGCATGGCTGCTTGTTAATTGATCATTCCCTACATTTTATGCAAAGGATTACCAAGAGACGCAGGTAAATTACTTGTCGGGGCTTGTACCAAACTTGTTGAGACCTGTATCAATTGTGTCCCTCCCTTTCCTCTATCTTGTTACAAAAAATACAAGGCTGTGAGTTGGATCGCGTAGATTCATTCAGCTAGCAAAGGCGCTTTCCTCCAGCGGAATTAGCTTTCTGCTGATACAAGATGCTCTTCCAAGTGTAGCACATCAGAGGAAGGCTCTTTCCGCCAGAGGAAACAGCCTGTGATAATGGAATGGCTATAACTCTGTAAATGTACACACCAGAGTTCAAAATGGATGGATTAAGGGACACAGAGAGAATTCCTTACCTTCTGACAAAATCATGGTTGCTTGGAAGGCAGTTGTCAGATGACCCAAAGTTTCAGGCCACATGCTCTTGGATTTACTAGTGTACACGGGTTAGATCTGGGGTCCTTACCCTGTGTGAACCACATGTGAGTTGAGGTTTGCCATCCATTCCTACACAGTTTGAACTGGCAGAGACTGATCAAGAGAGAGATCTTGGAGTTGTAGTAGATAACTCACTGAAAATGTCGAGACAGTGTGTGACTGCAATAAAGAAGGCCAATGGTATTGTGGGGATTATTAGGAAGGGTATTAAAAACAGATCAGCCAATATCATAATGCCCCTATATAAATCAATGGTGCGACCTCATTTGGAATACTGTGTGCAATTCTGGTCACCACACCTTAAAAAGGATATTATAGCTTGGGAAAAAGTGCAGAAAAGGGCAACTTGAATGATAAAGGGGTTGGAACAGTTTCCCTATGAGGAAAGGTTAAGGCGCTTAGGGCTCTTTAGCTTGGAGAAACGACAACTGAGGGGTGACATGATTGAGGTTTATAAGATTATGCATGGGAAAGAGCAGGTGGAGAAAGAGGTACTTTTCTCCCTTTCTCACAATACAAGAACTCGTGAGCACTCCATGAAATTGCTGAGCGGTCGGGTTAGAACGGATAAAAGGAAGTCCTTCTTCACCCAAAGAGTGATTAACACATGGAATTCACTGCCACAGGAAGTGGCGGCGGCTACAAGCATGGATGGCTTCGAGAGGGAATTAGATAAGCATATGGAGCAGAGGTCCATCAGTGGCTATTAGCCACAAGGTATAGATAGGGACTCTAGGGCAAGTGATGCCCTGTCATTTTGGTGCTTGGGGGGGGGTCAACAGTGGGAGGGCTTCTAATGTCCTGGCCCCACTGGTGGACCTCCTGATGGCACTGGTATTTCTGGCCACTGTGTGATACAGAGTGTTGGACTGGATGGGCCTTTGGCCTGATCCAACATTGGCATCTCTTATGTTCTTATGTTCTTATGTGGTGCCTAGTTTGGATCAAGACTACAGAACATATGGAGAAGAGCTAGTGTCATTATGGGGATTGGAATTTCTTTTCCTGAATGTTTTTTAAAGATAGCCACGGGTTCCTCTTTTTTCGCTCTTAGAAGAAGGCTTTCTCTATGCAGCCTTTGTGACTCTGAGCTTTGCCGGGTTCTGTGTGTGTGTGTGCGTGTCTGTGTGTCACAGGTAGGAAGTTTGGGAAGACACTACCTGCCTCTGAGCATCTGCAGAATGCCACTTTGCCGAACCCCTCTTCCTGCCCCTTCTCTCTTCGAATCTCTCTTTTGATCAACATGGAATTGATTCAAAATAGATCCCAAATTCCTAAAAGAAGAGGGGAAGAGCTGGATTTTAGGGAGAAATTGGGTAAAGAGATTAAATGGAAATGGTTAAAGGAATTAAGAGGATTCCTCTTCACGGTGCTTGACTCAGCTTCCCCCCCCCCACACACCCACACCATTTTTTCCAACCTCAAACAGTCTTGGGGGGGCACTATTGGGTCTGTTGGGGAGCCCCGTGTGCTCTCCGGGAAATTTGTCATCCCCTAACAGAAACTGAAGGGAACCCGCTACTCACATGTGATTGTGTTGACAACGGGTGGTGGCCCAGACCTAGCATGTATCTAAACATCTACAGATTTCAAAGAGTGGGACTTTCCTGCTCCCCCCCCTCCTCCTCTTGCAGGTTGAGCTGGCCACTGGCAGGAGATGGGGAGGGTAGGTTGGGAAACTTGGGGGTGGAGGCTGGGGAGGACAGGGGACCTCAGTGGGGTCCAATGCTATTGAGTCCACCCTCCAAAGCAGCCATTCTCTCCAGGGGGACTGATCTCTGTGGTCCGGAGATGAGTTCTAATTCCGGGAGATCCCCAGGCCCCACCTGGGGACCACTTAGTGATCCGGGGAAGTCAGCACGGTTTTGTCCCCAACAGATCTCGTCCAGACCAACCTGGTTTCCTTCTTTGATCGTGTGACAAGCTTACTGGATCGTGGGAACTCTGTTGATGTGATCTACCTGGATTTCAGTAAAGCTTTTGATAAGGTTCCCCAGGACATTCTGATGGGCGAACTGGAAGACTGTGGACGGGACGATAGGACAGTTCGGTGGATAGGGAACTGGTTAGAAGACCGCACCCAAAGAGTGGTGGTCGATGGCATTTCATCAGATTGGAGGGAGGTGTCCAGTGGGGTGCCGCAGGGCTCAGTTTTGGGCCCGATACTTTTCAATATTTTTATCAATGATCTGGATGAAGGGGTAGAAGAGCTACTCATTACATTTGCTGCTGATACCAAATTGGGAGGAGTAACAAACACCTAAGAGGATAGAGTTAAAATTCAACAAGACCTGAATACTCTGTAGAAGTGCAAACAGGATGCAATTCAGCAACGAGAAATGCACAGTATTACATCTGGGCCACAAAAATGTCAAGCACAAATACTGAATGGAGGATACATTTCTGGGGAGTAGTGTATGTGAAAGAGATCTTGGAGTAAGGGTGGACTGTAAACTAAATATGATCAGTCAGTGTAATGCAGTGGCAAAAAAGGCAACTTAGGTTGGATATTGTGTTACTTGTAAGTGCAGAATGCCTGAGCTTCAGCCACAAGCTCCATTGACTCTTGGTATCCTGAAATCTGCAACAGGATTGGTCAGTGTCGGGAGACAGGCCAATCAGGATAGTAGTTGACATTCGGAGGGAAAAATTCCTAGAACCTTGTGACCTTCAGTTAATTGATTTCCAGAGATAACGCATTCCCGTTGTGGGAAGAAGTAAATTCATGGTATGCTACAAAGACATTTACGGTCAGCTGAGCATCCTAGTAGTAGAAGGGCATCGTCCCAGTCTCCTGGGACGTGATTGGTTTGATGCTCTGGGTCCGCCTTACAGGGGTCCAGCAGATTAGGCCTCTCCGGTTCCCTCACTGAGAACAATTCGTTGGTTGGCCTTCCTGTCCGCCTACAGCTACGAACTGTCCTACAGGCAGGGAAAAGCCAGCAGCCACGCCGATACAATCAGCCACCTACCAATCCGGGAACCGACACTGGACCCATCCCCTGCCTGTGAAATCATGGCCATCGAGGAACTTCCGCAGCCACTGCTTCATGCCGCCGATGTCACCTCGCATTCCACAAGGGATCCCACAATTCCCCAGGTCCTCAACTGGGTGTGGAGGAGATGGCCATCCGGCAGTCAGGCTCCTAAGTTCCAGGTTTTCAAGTTGTGTCAACACAAACTGTCGGTTCACAAGGGATGCCTGCTACGGGGCACTTGCATGGTCATACCTCCCAAACTTCGCTGCCAATCAGGACAGTAGTTGACATTTGGCAAGAACAACTCCAGCACTGGAGATTGAGCGGAGTATCAAATGTTGTGAGCGAGGTCAGAGAAATGACCAACAGTGAATGTGAGTTCAAAATAAACGGAACATTTAAAAGCAAACTATCCCCCCCCCCGTGGGAAAAACAGAGCGCAAAGAGGGACACCTCTTATGCGAAAGGACAGATAAGCGTAATGAAGGAGCAGGGGGGGAAACAAGCAGCGATTTTGTTTTGAGAGACTTACTTGAGCGCTGACATTGAAGCAATTACTTTTCGAGCCCGTGAGAAGCGGTTTGGAATTGTAAACAATCGTTTAAAATGGCGGCCTCGCAAAGAACGTTTAAAATGAAACCGGCAGGCAGTCAGAGCCCAAAACCGGAAGAGGGAGCTGACGTCATGAAAATGTTAGCGGATATGCTTAAGCCGGTGATGGAGCGACTCAATGGTATTAACCAGCAACTAACTTAGATGAATCAAAACTTCGCAGCACAGCAGCTCCAACTGGCAGAAACGGAGAAGAAGGTGGAGCATGCGACTGAGAGAATTAAAGAGATAGACACCACAAATAAGAAAATCGGAAAAGGGGGATCTGAGGAAGTTACTCAGCGAGATTATCGCTCCAGCAATAGGCTCAACAGCGGATGAAGTAGAAAAAGAGATGGACACTGCCTACAGGGCTTACTCCAATTACATTAAAAAAATAGCCTGCCTGGAGAAATTGTGGTCAGATTCTCAAGAAGACAGACCAGAGATGCTATTTTAAAAGCGACCTCAGCAACTCCACTGAAACTGGGGAATACAATAATTAAGACTTTAAAAGACATTCCATTTGAAATTCGCCAAAAGAGGAAAAGCTATAAGGACTTAATTTCTTTTCTTCAAACCAATGGAATTTTGTACAGGTGGGCGATCCCCGAGGGTGTCATCTTTACAATCAACGACAAAAAGAGAAAAGATTGACTCCATTTTTAAAGCCAACAAATTTTTGAAACATCAGTTGGGATTGGAGGAAGAATCCAAAGATGAAGAATCCAAATCAAGTGACTCTGCTACCTCTGGAACGGATGAGGACTCTGCTGTAGAAACGGGTGCAACGAAAGTTACATATGATTTCAGAGATAGAAAACCAAAGTAAAGGCTGAAGGACTCTGAAAAGTGCCTTGTGAAGTAAATAACAAGAAGATGCTCAGAAAGTTATCTCATAACAACTAACATACTAACACTGAAGCTAAGACAAACAAGAACTCTACAAGTATATTGTTGTACTAACACTTTAATAACACTTAGTTTAACACGGATATGATCTCCTCCTCTTAGGTTTTTAGTTTAGTGTGGTCATCCATAGATGTAGTCCCTTTCCCTCATATTTTCTTTGTAGTTTTTCTAGTCTTATAAAAATAATAAAAATATCCCTCCGGGGATTAAAAAAAAAGTATGTGAACAAAATCGAGAGGGTGCAGAAGACAGCAACGGAGATGATCAGGGGTCTGGAGACTGAGCCCTACCGGGAATGTTTAGGGCCTTGGGAATGTTTAGTTTGGAGAATAGGAGATTGAGGGGGGACATGATTGCTTTCTTTAAATATTTGAAAGGCTGTCATTTGGAGGAGGGCAAGGAGCTGTTCCAGTTGGCAACAGAGGAGAGGACCCGAAGCAACGGGTTTAAATTACCTGCAGAAATGTATTGGCTGGATATTAGGAAAAACTTTTTCATGGTCAGAGTGGTTCAAAGGTGGAATCAGCTGCCTAGGGAGGTGGTTCGCTCCCCTTCACTGGCAGCTTTCAAGAAGAGGCTGGATGAATATTTGTCAGGGATGCCTTAGGCTGGTCCTGCATTGGGCAGGGGGTTGGACTAGATGGTCTGTATGGCCCCTTCGACCTCTTATGATTCTATGATTCACCTGGAGGCTGCAGTCCCTAGCCCGAGTACTTCTTTTAATTTGGATTATTCTCACATTGCTGAGTTTTAAAATTATTTCTGGCTGTTTTTAATTTGTGAGCTGCTTAAAGTGGGCCTCTTGAGACAAAATAGTACAAAGCCCTCTTGAGACAAAATAGTACAAAATAGTACAAACTTTCTCTGATGAAGAGAGCTGTGTTTCTCGAAAGCTTATGCTACAATAAAGTTTGTTAGTCTTAAAGGTGCTACTGGGCTTTTTACTATTTTGCAGCTACAGACTTACACGGCTAACTCCTCTGGATCTCTCCAGACAGGCACATACATGCTCCAAATAAATAAACAGTTTGCGCTACTGCTCAATCCGTGGGGCAAGGAAGATGGACAAAGAAAGAAACTTACAATAAACCCCATCTGGCAGTTTGCAGCATTCCGCTTTGGGTGATGATTGCAAATCATGTATTTTGGAATGCAAACATTTGATCCAGGCCACGTCTTAGCAAGCCAAGTGATGCAGACGGTGTCTCCTGAAGTCTTCTTTCCACCTCTTCTGGTTTCATGGTGTGAAACAAGCCTTTGTGGGGAACTGGGGAAAGTTGCCAGGCCAGGTGCTAAGCACCTCCCTGACCATTCCTCCCTTCCAGACCATGTCTGGCTTGGGCCAGGAGGCAAAGTGCCAACCCTACCTCTCCTCCTGCAAGGCAAGTGGCTCTCTGCCCAAGCCCATGTCTGGATTGTCAGTGCTGGCAGCCCCTTTGCTTCCCAGGAGAGTCAATCATGCAGACCCTGCATTTTCCAATCTGTTGCTTCTGGGAGGAGAGACTGAGCACTTCCAGATGATCCAGCTGGCTGGATGACTGTTCTACATAGCGCCACTTGGAGAGGCAATTACCACCCTCTCGGTTCTCAGTGCAAACATTTGCAGCATTCCATCTTTGGTGGCTGGTTTCGATACGTTCAACCCATTTTTTATAGGAGTTGAGAAAGAATCTCAGAATGCAGCAGGCTTGATTCTCCCCCCCCCCCCAATTTCTGGAGGCACCAGGGCCTGGAGTTGGTTCAACACACTGCTTCGCGGTGATTCCATATGCCAGTGATTCCCAATATGGTGCCCCTGGGTGCCATAGCACCTGCTGATGTGTTTCCTAGCAGCCATTTTTGTCCTTCCTAAACTAAACAATGTGTTCTGGCTTTCCTCAACTTCACCAGAGCAGGGTGAAAAACACACAGAAGAACACAGGAGGCATCAATACTGGGTCTGCATGAACGACCCATTTGGAAACAGCAGGCTACATTGCACAGGGTTGCTTGGCTTCCACCCTCCCGACGTTTGATGACAGCCATCTTGTGATTGACCTTGACCCTCATGACATCCATTTTGTGGTGGTGTCTAGTCCCCATACTTGACACTCCAAAAGTGCCCACAGGTTCGACAAGAGTGTCCAAAGGCATTCCCAGAGTTTACAGTGAGTCCCATGAAACAAAATGATATGTTTCTTTGGTGATATAGTTGGGGAGAAGGCAAAATATGTCCTTCACCCTTGACACTGGATGAGTTGGGGGTGGGTGGTAATTGCTGCCCTTGCCTACCAATACTCACCAGATTGGCGGGCAGAACCTGGGGCCAAATGGTGTGTGTGTGTGTATGATTGTCCTGGGGTGGTAAAACTGAAACAAAAAATAAAGCCTTGTCCACTTACAAGACGTTCTGGTCATAGAGTTTCTGGCAATTCCTAGAGCTACCCTTGTCACTTCTGGGTAGCTCTAGGAATTGCCAGAAACTCTGTGGTCAGAACTTCCTGTAAGTTGACAAGGCCTTACTTTTCTTTCTAATTTTTCTCCTGGAATGCTGCCCCCCCAACCCTCCCACCAGTTGCCAGGCAACTCTAATGGGTGGGAGTGAGTGGGCCTTGCCCTGAGACGATAGGCCTTTCTGACACAGTTCTTATTGGACTAGAGAGTGCAGCATCTGTCTGTCCACAAACCACAGTTGTTCCTCTGCAGGGCCGCCCTCCTTGAACACCACTGCACAAGTCCTATTGGCAGGGCCTTCCCTAGTATGACATTCATACCAAGACTGAGAAGAAATGGGGGCTCCCTTTTCAGTAGCGCTTTGAAGGAGCCTGCGAACAACAGTGGTGCGGCCAACAATCTTATTCCTTTTGGGTTCATTTTTAAATGTTTTACTTTGTTGTAGCAATTACACAAGTCCAGTTTTGTTATTCACTTTTATTGCTTTTTCGTAGGAAATGTATGCCTGACATTCCATTTCCCCCCCTCACCCAATCTGGGCAGGAATTGCAGGAATTCCAGGGACAACCCCCCCCCCCCTAGGATCTGGCTTGCCGAATTTCAGACAGATATGAGACCGTGTTTCTGTTTCAGAGACAATTGAAGGCACAATTTATTCCCAGTTTGTGTCGTTTTTGTTTTCCGTTCGGCTGAGAAGAGATTCTTAGGGACTGTATGACTTAACTGTGGGATCCTGCATGCAAAATTTTCAGGCAGCTGAGAGGGTGCAGCTTTGCTTCACTGGCAATTAAAGCTCTCACTTGTAGGGCTCCCCCGAAAGGTAGGAGGTAGGGCAGGAGGAGGCGCACATTTCACAACCTAACAGCTGATTCATACGCTGCAAAATTACTTTTTATTTGGTTTACATTATTTGGAGTCCGTCTTTCTCACTGAGACTGAGGGCGGATTACACAGTAAAATCCAACAGGATGGGACATCCATTAAGCAGTGTGATAGGATCAGCATTGCAGAAATCTGAGACAAAGCTGAAACAAAGCCTAAGCATTAACATGACATGTTAAACAATGCAGGAATGACATAGTAGGATTATACACAAGGCAACAGATAGTACACACTATACACAGTGGTATAGTCCACTGCCCTTATCCCTCCTTTTTAAAGCATCTTTCTGAACCGTTCTGTTATACTATAACTCTGTTACCTCTGTAAGAATGCCCTCCTAAAGAACAGTATATACTGCAATGCATGACAAGGCTTTTTTCCACAGGTATGCCATAAAAGGGGGGGTTATTTTATATGGACATACAATTTCTTTTGCTGTGTAACATATTAAGAGGGTAATCTTACATTCCAGTTGCCTTCCTTTCGAGTAAATATGGTAATTCAATTTTGCACCCTTTAGGGCCAGTGTTTCCCAACCGGTGAGCTGGGTCTTAAGGCCTCTGAGAGTGGGCCACAGGCCAGCATTCCATCCGGGCGGTTCCTGCCCTGTGCATCCCGCTCTTTCTTCCCTCCTCACTAACCACGTCTCACTCTCTCATCTCCCCCTTTTTTGTGTGTGATAGTAAGGAGGGGAGAAATGCTGACTGGCAACTGGGGGGGGGGAGGAAAGTATGTGGGAGTGGTTCAGTGTGCCGTGGGGGGAAACAGAGGAGGAGAGAAAGAGGTATGTCTTGGTGCTGCTCCTTTAGCAGCCCAACAGTGCCTTGCTGCTCTCTGCTTGTTATGGGAGACATACTGCAACCAGCCCTCTGCCCTCAACCTCTCCCCTACCCTCTGCCATCTTGGTGTATCTCCTCAACCCAGTGATCCCCCTTTGTCCACACCTCCTCAAATTCTGGCTCTGGCCCAGCTGGCAGAGGAGGATAGGGATTCCCCCTTGTTTGGAGTTCACAATGGGAGCAGCTGCACCTTTTGTATGATGTTTGTTGGCAGGCCCGTAGCCATGGTGGGGCTTCTGGGGGTTCCCCTGCAAATGCTTTTTTCAATCATTTTAAAACATTTTTAAAAGGCGTGTGCTCCTTTAAGCAGAGTGGGGTACTGTAGTTGATGAATTCCTGCACTGAGCAAGGGGGTTGGAGTAGGTGACCTCTAGGACCCCTTCTAACTCTGTGTCAAGGAACTGGTCTCCTTTAAGAGAGCTAGCTTTCTTGACTATATAAATCATCACCCCCACCTGCTGGGTTGTTATCAAAATTGTTTCTTAGGCTGGCAGAAGTGATTAACTTGCAGCAGCTGAGAACTGTCATCTAAAGTGGTTGACAGCTTGCTGTTTAGAGATCTATCCCGGTAGCAGCTTTCTTTTGGCTAAAAGGCTAATAGGCTATGGATGATTGCTAGCATAACACCACCTATGCAGAACAGACAGCTTGAGAAGACTCAGAGAGAGAAGAGTACCTCAGTCATAATCCTCAGAATTCTTGCTTTTCTTTTTGCAGTGAGATCCTCAGTCCCACAAGGGAAAAAAAGAATGTGCTCCACAAGCCACAAAATCCTGGCTATACAAAATGGAATCCTGGAATGGATGGGTGCCAGAGTCAGTGTTTGCCAGGGGGACCAAAAAACCCTGAGCCAGCCCTGGACAGGCTACCATAGAAAGTAAATTTGGACTTAGGGGCCACCATACCCAAAGGGTTGGGAACCACTGGTTTACAGAATGTCAGAAGAGTGGGAACCTTCCTGAGCTCAGGCTGTATTTACCCCCATGGGCTTTGCAGGGACATTGTGAGTCCCCAGCTCAGAAGTTAATTCCCAGTCAGAGCAGGACCACTGTGCACAAGGCTTCATCCTTCCCCTCTTTCCATTTTCCCAACCTGAAATAAGCCGGGGCTGCCTTATTTGCCCATTGGGGTTATATACAAGTACTGGTGCCTACACCTAAGATTCTCCAAGGGGCAAACGGTGGTCCTCTGGGACTATTTCGGGTCAGGAGGGGAGGGAAGTAGGGTTGGCAGGTCCCCCCCTCCCCGGCCAGTGGCAGGGGATGGAGTCCTAGGGTTGCCAGATCCCGGTTGGGAAACTCCCAGAGATATGGAGATGGATCCTGGGGAGAGCAGGGACCTCAGGGGGATACAGTGCCACAGAGTCCACCCTCCAAAGCACCCATTTTTTTCCTTCAGGGGAACTGATCTCTGTAGTCTGGAGATAAGCTGTGATTCCAGGGGATCCCCAGGTCCCACCTGGAGGCTGGCATGCCTAGAGGGACGCCTTCTGCATGTGTCTCACAATCCCAATCCAATTTGGGCCATGCACACTTGGGAAATAAGTTCCGCACATGCAACTCCAGGCACACTGTTCATGTCTGACCCCAAGTCCTTGTGGTAGCTGACATGTGAACTGGCAAAGGAAAACAGAGAGTCTCTTTGAAGGGCGGCCGGTTAATAGTGCTGGGTCCCAGAAGAAAGCACAGAAGCGCACAATTCAGTCAGACAGCATTTGCAAAGCAAACTAGAGAAGCATCAGGGGATTAGTGAGATGAGAAGTTCAAGTGGCCCTGATACTCAGCACAACCAAGGAAAATGGCTGTGCTGCTGATGGCTAGTTATCCAGACCCCCCCCCCCTAAAACCCCTCTCTGGGCCACTGGAACAGAGCAGTGTTTGGTATGGATGCTGTGCACAGAAAAAAAGGTTCCCTTGCTTGAAAGCCAGTCGAATCCGACTCTAGGGTTGCGGTGCTCATCTCTGTTTCAAAGCCGAAGAGCCAGCGCTGTCCGAAGACATTTCCGTGGTCATGTGGCCAGCATGACTAAACACCAAGGCGCACGGAACGCTGTTACCTTCCCACCAAAGTGGTACCTATTTATCTACTTGCAATTTCTTGCTTTCGGAGTGCTAGGTTGGCACAGAAACCTTTCAGTAAATCCCTCTTTGCTGATGTGGTTGGTATGGTATGATGCGGCCTGCTGGATAATATCTGTGTCACTTATATTATCTGCTGACCCTTATCAAATGAAAACAGCCCGGTGCCAGAAAGAGTGACATCTCTCTATTATTTGGGAAGGATGTTATTTTTAAAATATTAATAATAATAGCCTTATTAAAGAATGGGTCATTATTTGTTCATTTTTATTCAGGTCACATGGGCATGCCTAATGAACATGGGTGCCTAATGAACATGGGTGTCATGTTCATACATTGTTTGGGGGAAAGAGAGCGAGGCATGGAACAACGAGACAGCTGGTTACCTGGGCAAGGTGGAGAAGCAGCCCACCTCCCATGATGAGTACAATACTGTTTTGCTTTTCCTGCAGTGGTGCTATATCACCATATCATTATTGGGGAGGGGCCTTGGCTCAGCAGTAGAACATCTGCTTGGCATGCAGAAGGTCCCAGGTTCAATCCCTGGCATCTCCAGTTAAAATGATTAGGTAGGAGGTGATGTGAAGGACCTCTGCCTGAGACCAATGTTCCCTCTTAGCTGGGGAGTCTTGTGAGCAAAAATTCTACTTTTATGAGCTGCCGGCATTAAAGTTGAGAGCGAGCGATTTGGCTCCTGCATAAATTAGTTTGCTCCGGAGCCATCCTCCCTGAGCGAAGACCAAAAAATGTGTGAGCTGGAGGCTAAAAAACTGTGAGCTGGCTCACACTAACTCAGCTTAGAGGGAACACTGCCTGAGACCCCGGAGAGCCGCTGCCAGTCTGAGTAGACAATACTGACCTTGATGGACCAAAGGTCTGATTCATTATAAGGCAGCTTCATGTATTCATGTTGTGCTGGCATTTGAATCACTCAGGGTGCATTCAGACGGGGCGTTTATGCCGGCAGAAACGCGATCACACTTACCTCCATCTTCCGGATCCCTCCGTTGGACGCCCACTCACACGCTGCAGGTGTCGGCGGTTTTTTTTTTAAAAGCACAGTTTGAGCATGCGCATAAGCAGCCATTCAGAGAATGGCGATCTTTGCGCATGCTCAACCCCCCCATTACATTTAAACTTTAAAGGTAAGCACTTACCTTTAAAGTTTAAAGCCCAACCTGGCCTCCCTGTAGTCCCAGACTCCTCCGGGAAGTTAAACTAAGGTGTTTTTTTTGTTTGTTTGTTTTTTAAACGCTCAGGGCGAAGCTTCGCCCAAGCGCATATCGGTTCCTTTTTTTAAAAAATGGCGGGGGAAAGCCGGAAGCCTTAGGCTTCCGACGGAAGTGTCTCTGCAACGTTGGAGAGCGATCAGACGCTGAGATAAACCAGAAGCCACCGTTGCACTCAGTATACCACCACTTGGGACCAGGTGGCAGAGTGCAACGGTGTAGAGGACTTTACACCGGTTAGGGAGAGGAGGCAGATGTGCCCCGTCTGAACGCCGGTGAGTACAACGGTTGGAACCGGCACCCTAACCGGTATAAAGCCCCCGTCTGAACGCACCCTCAGTGTTCCTTAATTACCTAAGATCATGCAGTGGATCAGGAAAGAAAACGAAGACAGGAGCCAGAGAGGCTATGGGTGTGAATAGCCACAAAAAAGGCATGTTTGTTCTCCCCCCTCCACAGGACATTGTGTGATCCCCCCACTTCTCCACATGCAGCTGCTGGCGTGACCTTGGCTCAGTCACAAGTTCTTTCAGAGCTGTTCTCTCATGAGCAGTTCTCAAAAGAGCTCTCCCAGCTGCACCTACCTCACAGGATGTCTGTTCTGGGGAGGGGAAGGGATTGTAAACCACTCTGAGACTCCTTTGGGTCGTGAAGGGCGGGGTAGAAATCCAATCTCTTCCAAGTCACCCCACTTCCAAGTCACACTCTCTCACACACACACGGAATTTTTTTTGTACTAATAATTATGCTCAGCTCTTGTTCAGAGTCCAACAGCAACGTGTCTTGGTGATACCTGGAATGTTTGACTATCGATCGAGTACATTTTCATCCCACTTTCGCCCCAAGAAGCTCAGGGTGGCTTACGTGCTTCTCCCTCCTTTTATACTCACACAACAGCCCTGTAACTTTGTGGCAGAGTGTGGCTTTGAACCTGGGTCTCCCAGCTCCTCATCCGGTGCTCTCACTCAGGGGTAGGCAACCTCTGGCATGTGTGCCATAAACCTATTTTGCTGGACATCCAGGGGCAGGTCTCTGCCAAAGCAACTGAGGCACTGTTGGGGCCAGTGGTGCGGGAGAAGGCAACAGGAGGAGGGGATTGGATTTATACCCCGTCCTCAGGGCCGGCTCACCCACTAGGAGAACTAGGCATTCGCCTAGAGCGCCGGGCCCTGGATGGGGTGCCGAACTGTGCCTCCCCCCCAGCAGAAGCCCGTGTGCTATTGCTGCTCCCAGCCACATGGCATGGGGGGCGGAAAGGGGAGCGCAAGGCCACCTCGCCTTCCCCCTCCACCTGGGGTCGGCTTTTGTAAATCCAAATGTGGGGTGTTTTGGTTTGGGTGCCCGGAAACCTCGCCTCCTCCTCGCTCGCCTAAAGGGGGAGAGAAGTAGGACTTCCTTCTCTCCAGGCTCTGCCTGGAGGTTGGCAACCCCATAATTGGGTGCGCGGGGGGCGCCAGAAGGTAGCCCCGCCTAGGGTGAAAAAACCCCTCAGGCCGGCCCTGCCCGTCCTTCACTACCCGAAGGAGTCTCAGAGCGGCTTACACTCTCCTTCCCCTTCCCGCAACAGACACCCTGTGAGGTAGGTGGGGCTGAGAGTGAGGTATGGCTTATGCCTGCCATCATCTCTCAGACCTGTACAGCTGCCAGCCAACCAATTTAGAGTCCAGTGGCGCCTTTAAGACCAACAAAGGTTTATTCAAGTTATGAGGTCTCGTGTGCACACACACTTTATCCAATACCATTTGTTGTACTGCTTCAGTCCCACACGGCTGACCAACTGGATCTAACTGCCAGTCCAAGGCAAATCCCTGAGATGCGGACATTCCCTCTGGGCCTTTGCTTGCACCAGGCATGTCTAGCCAAGGACAACCCTCGTGTCCCCCCCACACACACACACTATTTTGTTTGCAGGCTCCTCAACATCTTCACAGGTAGGTGCTACATCCGTTTCAGCACCTCGGCCCAAAGAGACTGCCCGCGGTAAACACTACTAGTCACTAGTCAAGTTTATTAAAAACAGTCATTTTGTTGTTGTTGTTCAGTTGCACAGTCGAGTCCGACTCTTCGCGACCCCATGGACCAGCTCCCGCCAGGCCCTCCTGTCTTCCGCCATCTTCCGAAGTTGGCTCAATTTCATGTTCGTTGCATCGATGACACTGTCTAACCATCTCATCCTTTGCCGTCCCCGTCTTCTTTGACCTTCAATCTTTCCTACCATCAGGGTCTTCTCCAGTGAGTGCTCCCTTCTCATTTGGTGGCCAAAGTATTTGAGCTTCAGTTTCATTATCTGGCCTTCCAGGGAACAGTCAGGGTTGATTTCTTTTAGGATTGACTGATTGACTTATGACAACAGTCATAAGACCAGCAAACTAAGCCAAAATAGTACAACACTGAATCTACAACATAGAATCCTTGCAACCTTAAGTACTAAAATACCAAACCAGTCAATTCCGTCATTAATGGCTCGAGTTACAGTACATTCTGCGCTTTTTAATTACCAGGTAACAATATTTAGCAACACTGCGTGAGACAGGCTCATAAGTATCAGCCAATAAGAACTTCATCAAGCATTCCTCGGCATATGTAAGATAATTAGCCAAGGGTTTAAAACTAGAGAGAAGGGGTATCAACAGCTGCTGTCTCTCTTCGTCATACATAGGACAATGGAGTAATATATGGGAAGCCGACTCCACCTGTTTTAACAAACAGGAACAAGTTCTCTTGTGCATGGGGGTCCGGGTATATCTACCATAAAGTACTGCTGAGGGTAACGGCGGTAAACACTACATCACCCTTTGTGGGTTACACGTTTTATTCTCCAAACAGAACTGGGGGCATGATTACAAATCAACCCTGAACCCGTCCAACTTTCAGGGGGGCCATGTTTGCCCTGCTGCCAGGAACAGGAAACGCTTCTTCCTTTACCTGCCGCCACACTTCCTTGGATATATCTTGCGGATGAAAAACAGCTCGTCGCGACCCATCTTCCCACCAGAATTGCATGTCTGGAGTTTACAGCTGTGCGCCATCAAACATTTCAAACTGGAGAAAACCATCAAAGCCCACCGTCTCAAACCGCGGCAAGTTGATCCAGTGTAGGCGCTCTTGCAGTCAAAGCGTGAGCTAGAAAAACCCCTATTTCAAATCTTGTGCTAGCCAGGAATTCCCAGCAGCCTTACGCACGCTGCACTCTCCGAATATACGTCCTCCACCCTGATCTCCTATACAGGGTTGCTTATTTATTTACTTCATGTGTACCTTGCCTTGCTCCCAGTGGGGACACAGAGCAGCTTACATTGTTCTTTCTCCCTCCGTTTCATCTTCACAACCACCTCGTGTGTTAGGTTGGGCTGAGAGAGAAAGTGACTGTCCCAAAGTCACCCCAGCAAGCTTCCATGACAGGGTGGGATTGGAACCTGGGGGTCCCCAATCCCGCCCCAGCGCTCTAACCAGTGTTCCCTCTAAGCTGAGTTAGTGTGAGCTAGCTCACAGTTTTTTAGCTTCTGGCTCACAGTTGTTTGTCTTGGCTCAGGAAGGATGGCTCCAGAGCAAACTAATTTATGCACTAGCCAAATCGCTTGCTCACAACTTTAATGCCAGTCGCTCACAAAGTAGAATTTTTGCTCACAAGACTCCAGAGCTTAGGGGGAGCATTGCCTCTAACCACTCTACCTCGTGGATTCTTACAGGATGAATGAAGTCTGAGAGGGCGTGTGATGTATCTGAAGACTCAAGTGTTCATAAAGGTAAAGGTAAAGGTTCCCTTGCTCGAAAGCCAGTCAAGTCCGACTCTAGGGTTGCGGTGCTCATCTCCGTTTCAAAGCTGAAGAGCCAGCGCTGTCCGAAGACGTTTCCGTGGTCATGTGGCCGGCATGACTAAACACCAAGGCACACGGAACGCTGTTACCTTCCCACCAAAGTGGTACCTATTTATCTACTTGCAATTTCTTGCTTTCGAACTGCTAGGTTGGCAAGAGCTGGAACTAGAGACGGGAGCTCACTCCATCATGCAGCACCTGGGTCTCGAACTGCTGAACTACTGACCTTCCACAGCCTGCAGTTCAGCGTCTTAACCACTTGAGCCACCACAGCTCCTCAAGTGTTCATAGGGCCATGATATTTCTAGATATACATTCCTAGAAATCTGATCCCAAGAGGCAAAGCATACCACACCCAGCAATGTGGTTTAGTGGACGGTGCCAGGGGATTCAAGCCAGTGAGCCAATCTACACATTCTGCAAATACTTGGGGTTGTGGGGGAAACTCAAAAGAGTTTTTCAGCTAAACATTAGGAAGAACTTCCTGACAGTTAGAGTGGTTCCTCAGTGGAACAGGCCCCTCAGGAGGTGATGGGCTCTCCTTTTCAAGCAGAGGCTAGATGGCCATCTGAGAGCAATGCTGCTTCTGTGAACTTAGGCCGATCATGAGAGGGAGTGCAGGAAGGGCTGCCTCAGTGCTTAGCTCTGGTGCCTCTTTCTTACACACCTAGGGGAATGCCAATCACCACTTTGAGGTCAGGAAGCACTTTTTCTCGAGGCCAGTTTGGCCCAGGGATCCTGGAGGTTTTTTGACCTCTGGGAATGGGAGTGTTTTTTTTGGGGGGGGATATTTGTGAATGTCCTGCATTGAGCCAGGGGGTTGGACTAGATGATCCTGGAGGTCCCTTCCAACTCTATGATTCTAATTCCCCAGCCAGTCTTGAACTGGTAAGAAACCTCCTCTTGCTGCACTCATGCCAATCCACCAGTTGTAGCATAACGAGGGGCAGGCTTCCTCCAGTGCTTTTGGACGGGCATAAGAATGGAGCGAAGCATCCACACCTGCTAAAGCCCGCAGGTTTCAGTAACGTTGAAAAGCAGGGGGAGCAGGAGGTGGTAAAGAAAACCTGGCTTCCTTATTGGCCCGCTGGCCTCAGGCTCTGCTCCCCTGCCTTAATCAGGAGGTTGGGAACAGCTGTTTCCGACCAAGTGATGGGGTGGGGGGGTGG
>NW_015173693.1:4402-25215 GCF_001447785.1 Gekko japonicus | reverse complement strand
GCCCTGGCCGCCCGCCCGCCCTGGCCGCCCGCCCGCCTTGCCCAGCCAGCGCTTCACCCACCGTCGCCAGTGGGAGCTCCATCCGCGTGGCGGCGGCTCCCGGCTCCAGAGGGCTCCAATGGCAGCCTGAGCCGCAGGGGGGCTTGAGCCGACAGGGAGGGCGAGGGGCGGCGGCAGCGTGGCCCCGCCGGCTCTCCCCACTTCCGTAGCCGGCTTCTTCACAAACTTTCCTGCCCGCCGGCGGGGGGCTCTCCACCGCATCTGCCCCCCCCCGGGGGTGGGGTCTCCGGCTCGGCACTTGCGGCGCAGTTTGCAAGAGGAGGACGCTGGACGCTCGCCCGGGATCTTCCGCCGGCCCTTGGATTTGGCAGCGATTCTGACGCTTGGGGGGGTTGGGGTTTTTTTTTAAGCATTCGGGAGGGGGGTTTCCTTGGAGGGAGGGGGCCCGCCCGCCCGCTGGCTCGCCCTCTCTCTCTGCCTCCCCCCCCCCTCCTCCTCCTCTCCTTTTTGCACCATGGTTCCTCGGATCGGGGCGCTGCTCTGGGCTCTCCTGGAGCTGTTGCTGTCGCCGGGCGCCGGAGCGGCGGACGGGAAAGCGCGGAGCTGCGGCGAGGTGAGGCAGGCGTACGGCACCAAGGGCTTCAGCCTGGCCAACATCCCCTTCCAGGAGATCGCAGGTAAGCCCGCCCCGTCGCCCCCCCCCCCCCGTCCCCTCGGTCCGGTCCCGGTCGCTGCGCCCGGCGTCGCTCCTGCTTGCCTCCGGGGGAAAGGGAGCCGTGCCTTTCCCCGCGGCCGCTTGGAGAAGTTGCGGGGCGATGAATCGCTTCATTGTGTGGCGAAGGGAAGATTCCCTTTTTCTCCCCCGTTTGCAGACAGAAGAACAGATTTTTTTGGGGGGACAGAAGAACAGATTTTTTTTGGGGGGGGGGAGATTGGCAAGAGGTTTTCTCCTTTTGTGTGTGGGGAGATGGGCGGGAGGTTTTCTCTTTTGGAGTGGAAAGACTTCTCCTGAAGTTTGCCGTTGGCTAAACGGGACTGAAGAGGAGACCGTCAAGTTTCTAGTCCCTCTTGTTTTCTGAGCGCTGCAGCGGCAATGCTGATGCTAACTCTCGGGAGGAAATTGGGCTCTGGGTCCGCGGCGCGTGCAGGAACCCCCCACCCCACCCGTGTGCCGCTTAGCAGTTTAGAGGACACGGGGGGGCACAGTTCGAGTTCTGTCCCCCCCCCCACACACACACTGCTTTATTGGAAAGCTTCTGGTCAGGGGCTGTCCTTTGCCACCACAGCGTGGTGGATTCGGTCCCCCCAGTCTGTGGCGCACCTGTCAAGGATCCCAAGGGTCGCTTCACCCAAGAAGGTGAAAGTGGCGGACAAAAGGGGAGGGGGTGAGAGGCTGTGAAGGAACAACCCTTCCCGACCGGTCTTCTGGTATTAAGGAGGAATGGGGAAAATCTGGCTGAACCCCCACGCCTTGGCTTGGGGTCTTCAGGGTGAGCCTGGTGGGTCAGGTCTCTCTCTGGAGTCGCTCTCCCCTCGTCTGGGGGGGGGGGCTCTGCCTGCAGAAGGGTGTCTGGGAAAGTGGACTCATTGGTGATCATGAGTGGGGGGGGGAGAGAGAGACAAGAGCCCACTGAATGAATGCTCCAGCCTACCTGCATGAAACTTGCAGGAGTTTTCTGTGCCAAATAAAGCAGTCTGCAGTCTGTCTCCCTGCATGTCCTTAGCAGACCAAGCCTCCTTCCACTGCTTCTTACAGGGCTGCCTACCTGTTAATCTTTCTGCCACTCAACCAATAATGGGCCGGACTCCCTCCCAGTATGGACACCGTGGGTGCCTACCATGGAAAGGGCCCTCTGGAATGAGTGTGAATCTGAAGCCCGGCTTGGTGGTTCCTCCGTTCTCAGCTGCTTTGGTCTCCCCACGTCCGGCTGTGAATGGACCGTTTTTGTTTCCCTGGTTAGCCAGCATTGTGTTTTGTGTTTCAAAGGCAGGGGGGCATGGGCAACAAAGGTTTCATCCGTTTGCTGGGGTTGCCGAGTGAACTGGGGTTTCCTCCCAGTGGCTCCTGAGGAAGTTGCCACCCTGTGCCCGTGCGTTCCAAGTTTGCATCTTTGCCCGCAACTTGTTTCCCCTTTGGATCCTCGACTGAGGTGACTGTGAGAGCTGAATTGTCTTTTGAGGACCTGCAGAACTGTCACTTTGAGAGTCATTGCGATTGGCTGTGCTGCCCCATGCTGGATACTGGTTTCGACAACTCGGGCTGTGGGTATATGGCCAAAGAGTGAGCCAGGGCTTTCTTTAAACCATGGTTGCCATGTGTTGAAAGGGTCACATGAACATGCTTGTAGACATTTGCTGACTTCATCCCTACAGGTGGTTGGTGAGGGCAAAAGCTGCACTTTTTTAGCTGCCTCGATCAGTATTATGCTTGCAGGGCATTAAAGTGGAATTAAGTCACATGTAGTTATCATGATTTTGTGGTCCAGGGCATGCCTGTGGTGCCTTTTGTAGTTCTGGGTGCCTTTTGTAGTTCTGATGAAGTTCGGATGAAGACTTTTGAGAACTTATACACTGCAAATCTTGCTGGTCTCCAAAAGTGCTACTGAACTTGAATCTTGTGTGGCTCTGGTTCTCGACAGACCTTCGAATGGCACGGATTGCCAGCGGGGTACATAACTGAGCAGTCCACCCCAACCACGGAAGAGGTGGCTGTTACCTTACGTAGCGTTGAAGGAACTGTGGAGACGGTGCAGAGTTGAAAGCACCAGTCTGGGTACGGTGGAAATCTTGTTTGCTTGGGGGTGGCTGTGCATTTGCCCAACTTTCTGGGAGCTGGCATCCAGGAGAGGGCTCCTTTTAGACTGGGCTGACTTTTGTCAGCGGAACCCAGAGGCTGTAAGACTTTGGAGGGAAGCTTTGGGAGGGCAGAAAAAGATTAAAACCAGCCAAACAAATAAAAGGTCTTTGCCTACTATTAGCCAGCCTCCGATTCTGGAGGCCAAGAGGCTTGTGCTGCGTTATATAGTCATTTTAAAAGGTCCGCTGTGCTCCCCCCCACTCGGCAGGCCCACCTTCACATCGCTAATCCATCTCATGAAAGAGCTCTCCTCTCCCCGAGACCTCTGAGTTCTTCATTCCACTTTTACCTCCGCTGGCTGTTCTTTTGCTTTAGGTGAGTGACAGCCAGTATCTGCCCTTCTCTGCCTTTTTTTTTTTTTAAAAAAAGAAAAAGGTCTAAACATCTCAGTCGGGGCGGCTTTGGGTTGATGTCTCTCCTCTGCTCTCCGGGACGCCTGATTGTCCCACCCTTGTATCCCTTTCGAGACCCCCCCTCCCCATGCAAAAAGCTGGTGTGATCTGCATCAATTATCAGTCAAATATTTGCCAAGTGGTGGAAATAAGTGGTGGGGAACTTAATAATCAGCCCGTGGCTTAAATAACTGCATCAATCACTGTTCAATCCAATATTACTCTTCAGGCTTTGTCTGAAGACTTCAGCCTCCCTCTCCTCCCCTTTGATGTGTGTAGAATATGAAATTGTAGCAGATGCAGGCGGATTTTTTAAATTATTATTATTATTATTATTAAGCGTCTCTGGCTTTCTAATGCTGTTGGGCTTAACGTGAGTTGATGCAAGTTAATGGGAGCACTTCAGCTTGGTTGTAGACCTGTGTGAGCAGGAGGTGCTTCTTTGTCGGAGAGGGTTGCATTGTTTTAAGGGGATTGACAGCTACATCCTTACACTACAAAGACAAAACTAGAAGAGAAGAGATTATGGCTGCTCTTCTTGTTTCTTCAGAACACCAAACAAAGACGGGAAGAGAAGCCATAAAATGGTAACGCACCTTGACACTTTAGTCCCAATCAAATTCCTAGATCAGGGAGAAAATTCCCGGGGTTCCTACATCTAAAGAACATTGGTTACATGAGAAACATGTGGCTTCCTGTGAGTAACATAAACGAACATTTAACCCCAGATATGCTGAGTCTTTGCAACTTGTAATACCCAACAACAGGCCAGTCTGTTCTTTGCGTGGGATGCCACTGAGTGCTTCGCTTTGTTTCTAATCGCTTGGAAAAGGACCTCGCAGTGTTGAAGAGTGCCACCCATGTCAGTTGTCACTTCGTCACCCAGGCCAGTGGTTGTATACAGTGAACTGCCACAGCTGACCCACGGAGTTTATGAAGATGGTATCGACACCTCGTGTTGTTCCATCCGTTTGCTGTGCAGGAACAATAGCGTGTTAAATAGATTCAAATGGGCAGCCCTGTTGGTCTGAAGCTGCAGAACAAAGTTCGAGTCCAGTGGCTATGAAACGACCCCTGGCAGGAACAATGGTGCGTTAAATAGATCCAGGTGGGGTAGCCGTGTTGGTCTGAAGCTGCAGAACAAAGTTAGAGTCCAGCGGCCCCTTGAAGACCAACAAAGCTTTTTATTCAAGGTAAAAGCTTTTGTGTGCCTGCACACTTCTCCAGATACAATGAAATGGAAGTTACCAGTCTTTACAGTATGGACTGTAACTTCCTGTTGGGATTCCTTTTGAGTAAATCAGCAGAGTATTAAGAGTCTGAGTCCATGGTGTGTATTAAAAATATAAAAGTTTACTATAAACCTAACATGGGGAAAAGGTACACAGGATATGAAAATAACAAAGAGCTTATACGCCTACATCCTTACATCTAAAGGTAGGACGGGGAGAGCCGGAATGGCGTCTCCTTCTCAGTCAGAACAAAGAACGGGAAGAGAAACCATGAAATGCTAACACTTGACACCTTAGTTTCCAATCAGAGTAACAAACTAGCTCCAAAGTTCCCCGGCATCCTATTGTCTAAACAGATTGGTTACAAACAAACATGTGACTTGACAAACATCATTAACCCTGAAAATACTGAAGTGTTTTTAACTTGTAACACCCAACACTTCCATTTCAGAGTATCTGAATGTATGTAGAAGAAGAAGAGAGGAGATTGGATTTATACCCTGCCCTTCAATTCCCGAAGGGGGTCTCAGAGTGGCTTACAGTCTCCTTTCCCCTCCCCACGACAGACACCCTGTGAGGTAGGTGGGGCTGAGGGAGCTCTTTTGAGGACTGCTCTTGAGAGAACAGCTCTGAAAAAAACCTTGTAAGTGACCCAAGGTCATCCCAGCAGCTGCATGTGGAGGAGTGGGGAATCAAACCTGGTTCTCCCAGATTAGAATCTGCACTCCTAACCACTACACCAAGCTGGCTCTGAAGAAGTGTCTGAAGAACTGTGCGAACACATGAAAGCTTATACCTTAAACAAGCCTCGGTTGGTCTTAAAGGTGCGAGTGCATTAAATGTTAGAGAATCTTGATTCAGACATTTTATTTCCAGAGAGTATGTCGTTCCCCGTGACTGTTTAAAGTATTGTCGACCTTGCTCATTCTCATGGGATTTCTTAAAGTTAAACTTTTCTTTTTGTTTCTTTTCTCAAAGTCCATAAAGACAAGGGACTTTTCTAGCAGTTGCTGGGTATGGCTCTTGCAGATGGAGTGGGGTGCAACTTTGGCCAGTTCCTGCATCGTGCCACAGACCCCAGAGACTCCCCCCTCATGGTGTTCTTGGGAGTTCCCTGTCCCCCAGAAGCAGCATTTGGAGCTGGGGGGTGGGATGGGGAAGAGTCATGTATCACAGATAGAAATCCTTGTTGGGTCCGAGCCAGTGGCTTGTATACTTGCTAATGAGAAGGAATTGTTTGTGGGAATCAAAATGCGATCAGTGTGCCCTTAAGATCACTGGATCTCATACGGGAAAATGTGGAATGTTGTGCTCTCCGGCTGATGCAATTGACGAACGAGAGTCAAACTATAATGTAAGAGGCAAGTGGCTGGCTTGCTTCTGTTGCCATTCAGGTAGCAAATCCTTTGAACCGAAACACTTATAAATCCATCATAACTGAAGAACATCTTTGGCTTTGAACTTGGCTATTGATTTAAATGAAGTCACATTCTTTTTCACTTCTTGTGTCCAGTTAGCCTGATCTTGTTAGATCTCAGAAGCTAAGGAGAGCTGGCCCTGGATAGGAAACCACCGGAGAATCTCAGGGTCTCTGTGTAGGGGAAGGCAATGGCGTACCATCTCTGAACATGTCTTGCCTTGAAAATCCTATGGGGTCACCATAAGTCGTCTGCAACATAGGAGGACTTTCTACACACACACACACACACACACACACACACACACACACGTCCAGATTTTGGGTTGGAGCCAGCCAGCTTTTTCATTCAATCACATGCAATTCTCCTCTTTACTACAGTGGGTGATTTGGCACCTGGCATTTGCTCCACATTTTCTCAACACTGAGGAAAAGGTGCCGCTCAAAACCACATTCAGATACCCAGGGGCAATGCCTTACTGACTGCGAAGTCGCCCCTGAATTGCCATAAATCTATGCAGAAGGTACCATAAAACCTGATGATCAAAGAAAGTGCCATGTGAAGGCTACCATAAAATCCAGTGATCAAAGAAAGTGACAGCAGCATGCAATGTGGAGGGGAGTCTCTGTTCCAAGGTGGGTTTGGTAAAACAACGGAGGGAAAAGCCAATGCAGAATCGTCCATTCCCCAGCTCACCTGGCCATTCCCCAGCTCACCTGGCCATTCCCCAGCATAGGCTTTTTTGATGGTCAGAATAGACTCCCCCTCTCTTTTTCACCAAGGGAGAACCAGGTTGGATCCAATCCATTCCACTTTTTCTTTCAGATTGGAGATTATAATGCAGCCAATACAGCCTCCTGTTTCTTGTGCTTCTGTTTTGGCTTTTTGTAACACTTCGCTGTCTTCAAATGTCACTCAGAACAGTCACAACAGTCATGCAACTACAGATGTACTTCTTTGCAGTTCTGTTATACTGGTGTTAAATTGCTAAGTGTAACTTTTTATGCTCCAGCTAGCAAATTTTAAAATGGAACACATACATCTAAATCTGCTTGGGGATTTGCATATGCACAGAATGTGCAGTCTTGCAGATTCCTTCAGCGTACTGGGTGTGCAAATGCCTGTTATTGGGGGGGGGATAAGCAGGTTTTGTGTAAACCCGGAGGGTGGGGAGGAAGCTTTTAGTGAGGGAGGACCATTGGGCAGACTCCTGAAAATGGTTTAAAGAAGACTGTTATACGCAAGCAGTGTAGGATCCATCCCCCCCCCAAAAAAACCAAATTCTGTATCTGCATCATTGGCACATAGATAATTAGCTCTGAAATACAATGAGGGGATACCTATAAAATTGTTCTTCAAGTTTAGGGCGAGCCACTGATTTGAGTTACAAAGCTACTGGGATTCTGTAACAACAGGAACAACAAAAAGACCGTTGTTGAAGTACGGGTGTTGAATCAGAACCTTTGAGTGATTGGAAAACCCAGTTCTACTTCCAGTCTTTTGCCAGAGTAAAAGGTCACAATTGTTTGAAGACATTTGATGACAGAAGATGGAGGGAGGGACGGAAATAGTTATGTTTGAACACCAGGGGACTGGAAGACCCTGTATCTGAATGGAAAGCATTTATTAGTGACAAAATTGAAGGTTCCAGAGCGGGGTTGGTTCGAAGTACACATGAAGCTGCCTGATACTGGATCGGATTCAGGTGGGGGCAGCCGTGTTGTTCTGAAGCCATATAAAACAAAATTTTAGTCCAGTGGCACCTTTAAGACCAACAAAGTTTAATTCTGGATATAAGAACATAAGAGAAGCCAATGTCGGATCAGGCCAATGGTCCATCCAGTCCAACACTCTGTCACATAATGGCCAAAAATACCAGGTGCCATCAGAAGGTCCATCAGTGGGGCCAGGACACCAGAAGCCCTCCCACTGTTGCCCCCCCAAGCACCAAGAATACAGAGCATCACTTGCTCCACTCTGTGAGTTCCTATCTATACCTTGTGGCTAATAGCCACTGATGCACCTCTGCTCCATATGTTTATCCAGTTTATCCAGAAAGGGCCACAAGAACTAAGCACTGGTGCAGCCCTTCCTGCCCTCCCTCTCGTGATCTGCCTAAGTTCCCAGAATCGGCATTGCTGTCAGATGGCCATCTAGCCTCTACTTAAAAACCTCCAAAGAAGGAGAGCCCACCACCTCCCGAGGAAGCCTGTTCCACTGAGGAATCGCTCTAACTTTCAGGAAGTTCTTCCCGATGTTTAGCCTCTCCTCATGTCTTGCCTTGACAATCCCGTGGCCCTGGTGTCACCAAGAGTCAGTTGTGACTTGACGGCACAGAGTTATTCTTGAGCATTTTTACCTAAACCGTACAATAGTTGAGGTCAAGAAATTAATACTGAGCTGATTCCGGTCCCGTTGAATGAATTAGCATTGATTGGACTCCGACTGATTAAGGTGGCCAGGAGAGCTGATTTGGCACCATGTTTTAAAACAGACATGAATCCATTTAGTATTTATAACATTGCAGGAGCTGCACCGAGCGGACGGAGAGCAGTAAGTCGGTTTCACTCGCACAACTCATTCCAGCTTAAATGGAAAGCGGGCCCACCCCAGTCTGTAAATCTTGGCCAAACGAGATCAGAATCGAAAGCTGTCTCTCTGTCCTCAACAGCCAGAATCCAAATAATAAGAAAAAAAGAGACATTTCTTCTTCTTCTTCTTCTTCTTGGCAGGTCTTCAAATAATAGTTCCTACCTCCCAGCTTGTAATGAGAGCAGAGTTGATTATTTGTCAGTTTCAATTTTCATGTCAGAATTGCCCATTTGAGAGAGGAGGAGGCGGCAGGCAGGCTGTGCAGAAGCAGTCGCTGTTCCTGAGACGGCTTCAAGGAGAGCGGCTGCCCATTCTTGAGGCAAGACCTAACTCAGTACTTCCTAGGTCAGGACCTCCCGAATAACTATCCTGCTGGGTATCTGCATGACTCAGTGATCTTCTAATCAATCTTCTAATCATCTTTTGGCGGGAGCGGGAGATTCCGCAACATCTTGGGCTTGGGCGTGATGGGTTTATTCCTTCACTTGTGCTACAGAGAGGATGCCGCAGATTTGCCAGTCCCACCACCAAAGAGTCTGCCTGCTGTGTCTCTGAATGACAAACTGCTCTGAGCTTGCATTCCTTTCAGTCACAACCTAGTTTGTGAGCCAGTTTTGGTGTAGTGGTTAAGTGCGTGGACTCTAATCTGGGAGAACCAGGTTTGATTCCCCATTCCTCCACCTGCAGCTGCTGGATGACCTTGGGCAAGCCATAGCTCTGTCACTACACAAAACCTTCTAAGTATAGGCCAATCAGCCTCCTTTCCATCATAGGTAAATTCTACGCCAAGCATCTGTTAACCATAGTTCTGTCAGAGCTGTTCTCTCAAGGACAGTTCTGGAAAGAGTTCTCTCAGCCCCACCCACCTCACAGAGTGTCTGTTGTGGGAAGGGGGAGGGAAAGGAGTTTGGAAGCCGCTCTGAGACTCCGAGTGAAGGGTGGGGTATAAATCCAATCTCCTCCTCCTTCTAAAATGGGAGGGGGTCACTGGTGCAGGAGTGCAGCTTGTAGGCTGTTCACAGGCCTGTAGCCAAATTTCTGGCTTGCGGGGCTATTATTTTTCTGGTGGGGCTACCAGAGATGCATTTTTGTAGTACTCCAGTTTATGGCAAGCCCATACGAAGCCACCATTTGGAACCAGTTGCTTCACTTGCAAACACCCACCCTCCGGATGCAGGTTTGTCCTCGCAGAGGAGGGAGAGCTTGTACCTGAATAAAACTTAAAGGTGCCACTGAACTGTTTTGGACCGGGCGGCCGGGGGGGGGGGCTCTGCAGCTTACCTGGCCGCTTCTTGCTCTGACTGAGGGCTGCTGGGAGCAGGGGGTGGGGCTTGTTGCATGTGCCCACCCCCTGGGCTCTTTACTGCCGGAGCTCCGTTCCTGTGCGCACCTGCAGGAAATGACCCCTGCATGTGCCGCCTGCATACGCATGCCTATAGCTCCTTGTAAGAAAAAGCCAACATGTGTTCACTTTACAAATGAAACCGGGGACCGATACTCAGACAAATAGGGGGTTTAAGTACACATTCTGCTCTGTGTGTCCTGAATGCAATATGAGCATTACTCATATTTGCATGTATAAAGAACAATCAAGTGTGCACTGTACACCGATCGTAGGTGTATTCATTGTAACTTGTGAACAGGGCTACTGACTTTTGGGTGGGATTATGAGTGAAGGGGAGTCTCTACTTTTAAGTCTAAACTTTTTTGAAAGGGCTGCTAAACCCAGCTGTGTCTGGAGTCATTCTCCAAGCTTGGCTCTAGGAAGTGCAGAGTCTCGGCATGAGCCTTAAAAGGGGAGCTTGTGTTGGACTAGGCTCTGGTAGACCCAGGTTTGAGGGACCACTCTGCTGGGGAAGCTCTCTGTGTGACCCCGAGCCAGTCATTCTCTCTCAGCTTAGCTTGCCTTGCAGGGTGTGAGAGCCAGCATGGCGTAGTGGTGAAGAGCAATGGACTCTAATCTGGAGAACTGGGCTCGATTCTGCACTCTTGCACATGAAGTCAGTCATAGCCAATGTTCCCTCTAAGCTGCGGAGTCTTGTGAGCAAAAATTCTACTTTGTGAGCTCCTGGCATTAAAACTGTGAGCAGGTGATCTGGCTGCAGCATAAATTAGTTTGCTCTGGAGTCGTCCTTCCTGAGCGAAGACAAAAATCTGTGAGCTGGAGGCTAAAAATCTGTGAGCTGGCTCACACTGACTCAGCTTAGAGGGAACACTGGTCATAGCCCTTTCAGAGCTCTCTCAGTCCAAAAAAAAACATGTCCAAGTGGTGCATAATGCTAAAAGAGCTAGAACTTTAGGTTGCCAGACAACCTTAGGATCTCCTGGCTATACTACACACAGTACCTTGAAGGGTTCTTGCTGTGAGGATAAAATGGAGGTGAGGAGAAGGATATTGTGTGCCTCTTTGACCCCCATTGGGAGAGAAGCAGGGTATAAATACTCTAAATAAATAATAAAAATAAACTTTGCATCCCCAGCTGAAAAGAAATATGCAGTCCCCAGTGAGTCCTGAAGGGATGTGCATTATGAGAACTCAGAGAATCCCAGCGTTGGAAGGGGCCATACAGGCCATCTAGTCCAGCCCCCTGCTCAGTGCAGGATCAGCCTAGAGCAGTGGTGGCAAACCTATGGCACGGGGGCCAGAGGTGGCACTCAGAGCCCTCTCTGTGGGCACGTGTGCCATCGCCCCAGCCAGGCCCAGACCGTCATTAAAGTGTGGAATTCTCTGCCAAATAATTTTAAGTAAATGAAAGCATTTGGGATGGCTTTCCTTACTTTGTTTGGATCATCTTAGGTTAATGTATGAGTTGTTTTTTTTCTAAAGTAAAACCTCAGTATTCAGGTTAAATTGCCGTGTTGGCACTTTGCGATAAATAAGTGGGTTTTGGGTTGCAGTTTGGGCACTTGGTCTCTAAAAGGTTTGCCATCACTGGCCTAGAGCATCCCTGACAAGTGTTCGTCCAGTCTCTTCTTGAAGACTGCCAGTGAGGGGGAGCTCGCCACCTCCCTAGGCAGCCGATTCCACTGCTGAAATACTCTTACTGTAAAAATAAAATAAATATATGCAGCCAGTATCTTTGATTGACTCTATCAAGGAAGCTACGACCCTCAGTCTGCAAGATCTGAGAATGGCTGTTAACGATAGGATATTTTGGAGGACATTAATTCATAGGGTCGCCATAAGTTGGAAGCAACTCGGCGGCATTTAACGCAGGCACATATTTCCACCCTTACTTTAAACCCATTCTTGCAAGTCCTCTCCTCTGCTCCCAACAGGAACAGCTCCCTGCCCTCCTCTAAGTGACAGCCCTTCAGATACTTCAAGAGAGCAATCATGTCCCCCCCCTCAACCTCCTCTTCTCCAGACTGAACATTCCCAGGTCCCTCAGCCTTCCTTGTAGGGCTTTGCCTCCAGCCCCCACCCCCATCATCCTTGTCACTCCCCTCTGTACCCGCTCCATTCTGTCCACATCCTTCTTGAAGTGAGGCCTCCAGAACTGCACACAGTACTCCAGGTGTGGCCTGACCAATGAGGTGTACTGTGGGACGATGACATCTTGCGATTTGGATGCTGGGTAACCCACTCTCTGAAGCAGAATGGTGCCCTGCTGCTTCCGGCATCACTGCAGTTGTTTCAGTCAAAGCTGTAGTGTTTCCCCAGTTTATTCCTTTTAGGGAGCGCTAGGAACCTTCCTGACTGATGAAAGAGCAGTCATGTTTGTTCAGTGTCAAACTGGAACATGTTAAAGTGAGGCTGAGGTCTCGCAGGTGGGAATCAAAGAGAAGAAGAGAAGAGACTGGATTTATACCCCGCCCTTCACTCCCCAAGGGAGTCTCAGAGCGCCTTACAAACTCCTTTCCCTCCCCCTCCCCACAATAGACACCCTGTGAGGCAGGTGGGGCTGAGAGAGCTCTTGACAGAAACTGCTCTTTTTTCAAGAACAGCTCTGATCAGAACTACGGCTTGCCCAAGGTCATCCAGCCAGGTGCAAGTGGAGGAGTGGGGAATCAAACCCGGTTCTCCCAGATAAGAGTCTGCACACTTAACCACTACACCAAACTGGCTCTCAAAATAGGCCTCCCAGTAGCAGTGACGGTTGTACCTAGTGTTGCTTTTGTCAAGAGAATCAGGTTGGATCCAACCCAGTTTTGGGCTGGTGAAAAAAGGGAAGAGGTCGGGTCCCCTTTGACGACCCCAAAAGGCTGTGTTGGGGAATCATGGGGTCGATGTTAACAAGAGCCAGGTGTGGCGGAGATGTAGTCAGGAGAAGAATTGGACAAGATTGAATGAAAAGGATCCAACCAACTATACTGCATGAACTATATATAGATATGTGGTTTTTTTCTCCCTCGTAAGGGGGGGAAAGGTTGCTAAAGCTGATGGCATATTTTGTACATCATTAAGTGCTAATGTGTTAAAGCAACATTTTACAGCTCCTTTACTCCTTTCATCCTAGGGTAGCTCGCGCTCTTCCACAGCCGTGGTGCCGTTCACGCGCCACAGAGGTCAAGCACTATGTTAAAAGCTTGGGTCATTCTTTTTATACATCTGCAATAAAGAATATATTAATTTCATTTATATTGCCACTTGGCTCTCATAAAAGGTCAGTTTCAGTTGAATGTACAATTACTTGCAAATGGCAAGTCTTATAACAAGTGATCAACAATAAAAGCTTTTCTTTTTTCCTGGGCAATTTGTTTTTTTAAAATTACCACCTGCCGTTCCCTCGAATGGCTCTGTGAACCCAGCAGTATCACCCGGCTCATGGTTTGCTTGTTTGAAATGTGTAGTTTGAAAAGCTACGCATACTAATCTTGGGTTTCTGCTTGGCAAAGTGGGGATTCGTGTAATTACATTAAAGTTTTCGGTTGAAATAACACGCTGTGTGCTTAAAACTCAATTATCATGATGAAGGATCAGTGCTTGTATTTCCTGGTATGGTGAAGTTACATTTTCACTAATGCTAGGCTTCTGATTCTCCATACTCAAGCAGTTTCCTGGTTTTGTAACGTGTTTGAGATGGTCCTTTGAGGTACCAGGAGTCTTGAACTGGAGGGGTGCCGTTCCCAGCATCCTTTTCTTTTGTGCTGTCATGGCAGCTTGTCGGTGAAGGGAATCTCTGTTGGCTTTCCATGGCACTGCAGCACCACAGATGGTCAGGAGCTGGTACTGCAGCCACCACCTCAGCAAAAGTCCAATGGTGCAGGGCGATTCTGGCCTGACAACTCAAATTGAGTTGCTCCTACAACCTAGCTCTTCCCTGGGTGACCTCCTGCTTGTCTCCAGAGTATTGCCCACGACAGATCCCAAGGCCTACATCCTGGACACCATTTCTAGGACAGTGCATGGACATTTCCCCGGCACCCCCACCACTTTTGGAGAAACAAAAGCACCATGTGAACTAGTTATGCTAGCCAAGCTTCTTAACTTCCTTTGCTCAGAAATTTCAAGCTTGAGAAACTTCTGAGGTTCGTCCTCAATAGGAAGATGGATTCTGGGGCCATCATACTTTCCTCTGGGTTGGGCTGTACACTGAAAGGAGACAACAACTTCTCTCCGCAACCTCACCAAGGTGGCTGCTGCTGCTGCAGCTACTGTCAGGTGGGCCAGCTGACTGGTAGAGAATCTTTCTCTTTCCTTTCTACAGACTGCTGAAATAGCATCTGAGGCCCTGGGGAATTGTGTGAGGGGGGGGAAGTGTGCACGGCAAGGTATCCTCTGCATATCTTCTGTGATCAAATCCAAACAAAACAGACCTCCCAGTAAGCACACAACCAAGAAAACAAAACTGGGGCCAATATAGATCCAATAATACACTCTAAAACATGAGTAGTCAAAAGATGTTGTAGCCAACCCAAAGATTATCATTGGGGGAAACAGCATGGGAGGGAAGTTGGAAGCCCCTCCCCCACCCCACAACGCTCTGGAGCTGAACGAAGCGACAGTATGCTTTCAAAGTAAGTCCCCCAGTTGGTATGGGTCAGGGGTCATTTCGTAGAAAAAGAGGAGCAGGGGCTCATTAGCATAACTCGTTAGCATAACTTATTTGCATATACCACACCCTCTGACATCACCGGAAGTGTGTCAGAAGGCAACACCCACCGCCCAGGCTCCACTGGACTGTTTTGGATTGCTAGCTATTGGGGGGGGGGGCGTGCAGATCTGTCAGATCTGTCCTAGCAGAGGAGGGAGAGCTTGTACCTGAATAAAACTTGGTCTTAAAGGTGCCACTGGACTGTTTTGGACTGCTAGGTATGGGTGGGGGGAATGTGCAGATCTGTGCAGGCAGGGAAGAAGGAAGGAAGAAAGGGCCTGGGAAGACAGGCCGAAGGGGGGGGGGCTCTGCAACTTACCTGGCTGCTTCTTCTTGTGGCCCGACTGAGGGCTGCTGGGAGCAGGGGGTGGGGCTTGTTGCATGTTCCCGCCTCCTGGTCTCCTTACTGCTGGAGCTCCGCTCCTGTGCGCTCCTACAGGAAATGACACCTGGTGTGAGTGATGACTAGTCGGGTCAGGCACCCATGTCCTACATCTAGTTTCACCCTCAGATTAAGGGGGAGGGAGAGTTAGCTCAATAGCTGCCAATCCTCCAACACTTTGGGTGCCTTCACTTCTAATCCACTTTTAATGCACTTTGCAACAGGATTTTACTGCATGAAAAATCATATAATCATAGAGTTGGAAGGGACCTCTGGGGTCATCTAGTCCAACCCCTTGCTCAATGCATGAGGTTCACACCCCCAGTGACCCCTGTTCTATCTCCAGAAGATCGGAGGGGGGAGATCCCTGTCCAAACTGTCCTGGAGAAAAAGTGCTTCCTGACCCCAAAGCGGCAATCAGCATTTCCCTGGGTGTGTAAGAAAGGGCCACCAGAACTAAGCACTGGTGCAGCCCTCCCTGCCGTTCCTTCTTGTGATCTGTCTAAGTGCACAGGATCAGCATTGCTGTCAGATGGGCCATCTAGCCTCTGTTTGAAAACCTCCAAAGAAGGAGAGCAAGATTCACTTGCAAATGGCCTCTGGAGAGGATTGAAACTGCATTATTTGGCATGTGTGAAGGCGCTCTTTCTCTGCCTTCCACAACCCTCCCCTACCTCCCCATTTGTCTGAGGGTAATGAGAAAGTGTATTCATACAGCAGTCACTTTGACCTGTCTCAAATAATTGGACTTCTGCTCTTGTGAACTGGAGTCCGTTGCTGCTCACGGATTCCCCCTGGGATGGTAGAACGAACAGCAGCAGTTACGCTGCAGCAAGGGCAGCAACTAGGGTTGGGTGAAGTTTATCTCAGAAGGTCTTGAGAGATAGCCCAAGCGGGCCCTGTCTCTGTATCCCTGCAGCTCCTGTAGTAGATTCTTCAAAGTTTGTCAACCAAGGATGTGGGGGATTAGTTGTTCTTTTTGGTGGGATGTGCTTCATCTCCAGCGATCCCATGACAGAGCTTTGTCCTTTTTATTTCTTTCCGAATGCCAGGCTGCCAGCCTCTCTAATGGACATGCTTATGGCGTCTGCTTAGACCTCCCTTCTCCTGGGTGGGTAAGGCCCAGGATTTATTTCCTCATTGTTTGTGGCACAAGAGTATAGTTTCCTTAGGCCATTCATTCATCCTCTTCACTTCGATTTCTGCATTCAGCAAAGTCACTTCTAATGATGCCTTTATCATTGCCAGGGCACATCGGGCATCCCGTCTGGATATATTGATTAAGATGTTCTGACGTTCTGGGATTCCCTGGATGGCTACTTGGTTTGAATAAAGCTTGTTCTCCGCTGCTGGTGTGGGCGCGGCGCTGCATTTGTGTCAACTTTCAAACCTGTGCCTGCCTTTCCACTCGCACGGTGCTTTCCTCTCTGTGGAGATGACGCTCCATTGCAGAGTTTGCCATTCTTCCGGCGCCAGGCACTGGAGGGACATGCCACTCCATTGGGCACTGCCTCCACAAAGGGGACAGCAGGCTAGAATCAAAAGGCAAGTTATAGGCCCCGAGCCATAAGTCTGTATGTCTTCCGTGGCAGTAATCCTCAAACTTTCCGCTTCTCCTCCAGGGCTCTGAACCCGTCCTTCTGATTTTGACCTCATACAAATGCAGACATACAATTCCAAGTGTCAGCTACTCAGAGCCCATGGAACTCCACCTGATGGGAGGTGGTGAGCCAGCCTTGGCCTAAGACAGGGAATTGTGGCTCTGGATAAGAGCTCTTGTGTGTGTAAAGTGCTGTCAAGTCACAGCTGACTTAATGGCAATCACAGCAAAGGGCTTTCAAGGCAAGTGAGAAGCAGAGGTGGTTGGCCGTTCCCTTCCTCCACAGAGTCTCCCTTGGGGGTCTCCCATCTAAGCGTGTCCAGAAGAGGGCAGCCAGGATGTTGAGAGGGTTGGAATCCAAGTCTTATGAGGAAAGGCTGAAAGAGTTGGGTATGTTTAGCCTGGGAAAGAGAAGGCTTAGATTGCAGTCTTCAAATAGTTGAAGGGCCGTCATGTAGAAGATGGAGCAGATCTATTCTCTCTTGCTCCGGATTGCAAGACTAGATCGAATGGGTGGAAATGACAAGGGAGTCGATACTGGCGAAATAACAAGAGAAACTTCCTAACTGTAAGAGTGGTTGAGCAGTGGAACAGACTGCCTCGGGAGGTGGTGGAGGCTCCTTCGCTGGACGTTTTCAAGCGGAGGCTGGACGACTATCTTTCGGGTATGTTGTAGGGCTATCTTTCAGCTGTGCTCCTGCAGAGTGCAGGGGGTTGGACTAGATGACCTGCAAGGTCCCTTCCAACTCTAACATTCTGTGATTCTATGATACTCACCTTTCTTAGCTTCCAAGATCTGGCTGTACCATACTGCCTTCCCTCCAGGGTCAGCTTAGCCAGGCTTTTATTTGGCTTTTAGGTTTGGGGTCTGCTTAGGGAAGAGAGCTCCAATGAAACAAATAAGCATCCCGTTAAGGGCCCTTCATTCATAACTTACATGTACAAGTTCTGTGGACAGGAGTCTTGGACCCTCTGAGGTAACCTGTTGGGAGAAAAGGGAACCAACTCTCCTCTCAGGGTTTATTTATATGAACTGAGGCTCAGTTAAAAAGGTAAAGGTTCCCTTGCTCGAAAGCCAGTCAAATCCGACTCTAGGGTTGCGGTGCTCATCTCCGTTTCAAAGCCGAAGAGCCAGCGCTGTCCGAAGACGTTTCCGTGGTCATGTGGCCGGCTTGACTAAACACCAAGGCGCACGGAACGCTGTTACCTTCCCACCGAAGAGGTCCCTATTTATCTACTTGCAATTTCTTGCTTTCGAACTGCTAGGTTGGCAGGAGGAGGCTCAGTTACAAAGTGGTTATTTTCACTGGGGAAAGCTAGTGACCTTTGGGGGGTGAAGTTGAGAAGCAGTGCACTGTAATACTGAACCATTTCCACACAAGATCCTTATCCTGTTCAGTACTTTGTTTTCTTCTAAACCTTTAGTGTTTATCTCCACCTGTGTTTTGTCTGCCTAGTCAAATATCTAGGAAAAAGTTATTTCTATTTACCTCATTAATAATTACAGTCTTGGTCTAGTAGGTCTCCAAATATACCTTTAGGGAGCATACAGCTTACACACTACCAACTCTTTAATCAAAGGTTGTGTCCGCCTTTTTATTTGATTGTAGGCAGTTGGGGTTTAAAGAATGCACAGCACAGGCCAGAACTGGGGGTTGGACATAGCTGCCATACTTCCCTTATATAATACACCTCTATTTGTATAGTGGGGCTTTGTAACAAGCATTACCAATATGTCTTCTAGAAAGTGCTTGGCTACTTGATTGAACATCATAACCTATCTACATAAGATAAGTTTGCTTCAAACTGGGCTGTATAATAAAGGCCAGACTTTTTCTTGTTGGAGGAAGAGTTCAGTAAGTGAACAATTATGGGTTGGATCCTTTTTGCTGGTGAAAAAGGAAGACAAGAACCTATTTGGCCACCAAAAAGGATACGCCAGCGGCTGTAGAATCTGCTTGGGCAAAAGTCAAGTGGGATGGGACTGCAGTGAGGAGGGGAGTGGGGTGATATAGAGAAGGAAAGAAGGTGGGCTCCAATCTTTAAACTTCTTTGCTGGCATCTAAGGGAATTATTACTTTATAGGTTGGATCCATCCGGCTTTTTCACCCTTTTTTACTATGGCAAGTGTCCCACGTGATTTTTTCCCATGCAGAATCCCATGTGCAGGTCCCAGCATAGCCCTTTGGGGTAGGTAAACAGATCTGTCCTCTTCGTTTTGCCAGCTGAAAAGCTGACTGGATCCAACCCCATAGTTTTGAAACCTAGTGGAGCTATAAAAACTGGAACGTGATGATTATGAATTGAAGTCAACGGCCTAAAAACTAGAGCTGATTTAAAAGTTCTGACTGGGTCTTCAAGACTGTTTTTCAGTAATGTCAAAAATTAGTCCTTGACAGTTTTGGGGGCAGTTGCTTTTCTGTGGTCCCGGTCACACAGGCAGGAAAATGCGGGGGGGGGGACGTGTCTGTTAGCCCCGGGGCTAAAAACCGCACGTTTGTTCGAGCAGACCTACCGATGTAGGTCCCGTGGAGGTCCCGTGGTGGGGGGAGGTGCCGATCACTCCACAGTCCTGCGGCGCGGCAAAGAAGTGGGGCGCGGGGCAAATGGGGTTGGGGTTTTTTTTAAACTCAAATTGCGCATGCTCCCTTGGGTGCTTGTGCACATCCGTGAAGACTTTGAAAAAAAACAAACCTTTTTCCGAGGGGACATGGGCGGGCGCCGGAACTACCACCGGAAACGCAATCAGACGCCCGCCCTTGCCCCGCGGTTTCAGGAAACTAGTACCTCCGAGTTACTAGTTTTTTACCGCGCATCTTCCGCAGGAAGCCTCGGGTTCACCACGGGAGCTTGACGCTTCCCAGATGTGGCGGTGAGATCACGCCCGGAAAATCCGCCTATCTTCCATCCCTCTAGCGTGCCTAATGCTCCATGTGACCGCAGCCTGTGTGGAAATAATCAACCTCGTTGTGTGAGGACTTATTGCCAACTCTAATGACATCATAGCAGAATCTGGCCAATCAGATTTAGCAATGTGCTGACTCCACAAAGCTCCCATGAAGCCAGATCCAAGTGAGAGCCATGCTTCCAGACCTGTGTGAATACTTTCCATTCCTTCAGGAAGAACATCAGATGTCAGTGAAACAGCAAGGGGGCTTTCATTATTGCCAACACTTTTGGGACATGCTTTTATTATTGCCAACACTTTAATTTAATGAGTGAGAGCCAGATTGGTGTAACGGTTAAGAGTGGTGGACTCTAATCTGGAGAACCAGGTTTTGATTCCCCACTCCTCCACTTGCACCTGCTGGATGACCTTTGGCAAGCCATAGTTCTGATAAGAGCTGTTCTTGAAAAAGAGCCGTTTCTGTCAGAGCTCTCTCAGCCCCACCTACCTCACAGGGTGTCTATTGTGGGGAGGGGAAGGGAAAGGAGATTGTAAGCCGCTCTGAGACTCCTTTGGGTAGTGAAGAGCGGGGTACTAATCTAATCTCTTCTTCTTCCCTTTCCCGCTCAGTTCTAGGATTGCACAACTTCAACTGCATCAATCACGACTGATCTGTTCTTTAATGTACTATAGCAATAGTGATCAATACGCATCATTCAGCAATGGCTGCTTGTGTGTGCGTGTGTGTTTTAGATTTTTGTACTTCAGCACCGAGGAAACTTTGAAAGGAAACCTGAACTTCTTTAATGGCTAGCCAGTGACCAAATTGCCGTGGTTAGTGTGGCTATCTTGTCAGTCATCCATTATGGATGTTACCCAGATGGAGGAGCCCTGTCTGAGGAAGCCAGATAGCTGCCGTCATTGTGTGTTGGCCATTATGTGTCAAACGATCTCACGGAACGGAGCAGGGAGAATCCATAGAGAACCATTTTCTTGCTTGCCTGGCTGTTCTTTGTGGGAAATTGTTGCTCAATAGTTATTGTCTGCGAAAAGATCACACTGAGAGATGTCGGGGGGTGGGGGGTGGCGGTGAAACCCTCAGCACAACTTCCATTCTATGCTTTGTGGCCAGGTCTGTGTTGCCCGGGACCGGCTAATGATCCCGTTATATGGACACACTTCTACAACGCCTCCGATTTTGTCCAGCAAATGCCAATTTTAGTTTATTTCATACCCAGGACTGGTTAAGAGGCAGTGCCTGTATTGACTGTTCTGCTCCCCCCCCCACACTCCAGCTGCAACTTTTCATGTTGCTGTTGTGGATGTTGTACTCCTTTGGTTGGCTTGAGGCTTTTCGGCATTGTATGCAGCACCGCGACTGCACCTGAGACTGCCAGAAGCCTCTGGTGTTAATG
>NW_015173693.1:1838-1992 GCF_001447785.1 Gekko japonicus | reverse complement strand
CTTCTGGCGCCCCCACGCCCGCGGGTCCACCAATTACGGGGGTGGCCAACCTCCAGGCGGGGCCTGGAGAGAAGGATCTCGATGGGTCCCCGCCCCCCTCTGTCGCCACATATTTCGTGAGCCCTGAAGGCGCTCCTGGACCCCACTTTGCTCA
>NW_015173693.1:0-1682 GCF_001447785.1 Gekko japonicus | reverse complement strand
GCGGGCCCCGTCTGGTGGGCGGGAGGGGTCGGGGGCTCGCCAGTCCTGCCCCTCCTTCCTTCCCGTCCCGCTTACCTTGGCCCTCCCCGAGGTGCCCCTTTCCAAGGTGCCCCTTCCTGTCTGAGAAGCGGCAGCCCAGCAGGCAGGAGGCGCCCGGGGAGGTAGGCTCGAGGGAGCCCCTGAAGCGGGCAGGTGAGGGGCGGGCAGGCGAGCGAGCACGCAGCTGGGGCTGTCGGGTGGCAGCCGCAGCTGCAGCCTCTGTGCCTGCACGGACTGGCTGCCGGCTGGGGGATAGGAAGAGGGTGCGTCGGGCCGGGCTGAGCCCCCATTGGAAGACAAACCCCCTTAGCCCACCCCAGCCCCAGTGAGTGGCCGCCACCGGTCAGAGGGCAGCCCACCGCCAGATGAACGTGCGGGGCACCTTGGGCGGCACTTTTGGAGGGGAAGGCACAGTTTTTTGGGGGGCAGCGCCAAACTGCACCCGGCCCTGCCTCCGCCAAAAGCCTTGCATCTCCTTGACTGCCGTCGCCTCTTTCTCCCTGAGTCCAGCAACCTCAGCGCTTTCCGGACTCGGGGAGAAAGAGGTGGCGGCGGCCAGGGAGTTGCTGGGCTTTTGGCGGGGGGCCAGGTCTAGTTTGGCGCCCCAAGGGCCGGCTCGCACTCTAGGCGAATGCCTAATTTGTCTAGCGGGTGAGCCGGCCCTGGTTATACCTCTGAGGATGCCAGTCACAGCTGCTGGTGAAACGTCAGGTACTACAATGCCAAGACCATAGCCGTAGGGCCCGGAAAATCTGCAACAACTAATGAACTCCGGCCATGAAAGCCTTCGACAATGTATTGTTCTGGAAACCTTGGAGAGTTCCTGACGGGCAGGCAGGGTAGATGGTAGCAAACTCTGTGGACCCATGAATTGTGCAGTTTGCTACAAGGCAACTGCTTTTGTGTCTATACGAATGTTATGTCAGGGCGGAACTAGATGTGATGAACATACATGAAGCTGCCTTATTTTGAATCTACCCATCGGTCCATCAAGGTCAGTATTTTCTATTCAGACTGGCTGTGGTTCTCAGGGCTTTCCCATCACCTACCGCCTGGTTCTTAACTGGAGATGCCAGGGATTGAACCTTGGGCTGCCATGGGGATGCTACCACTGCTGCCACTTTAAAGTCATTTAAAGGTGCCACAGATGTGGCACTCTTGTGCCCCCCCTCCAGGTGCCAAAACAGCTGCATGTTTGTGTGTGGGGGGGTTGTAGCTGTGTGGCACTTGATAAGGAGCTGTGGGTGGGGAAATGAGCACCTCAGCCCACCAGTCTGCAGGCCTGACCAGGACTGTGGCAGCCACAGGTATGGCGTGGCATCTAGTTTGGCCCTGAGAGAGGCTGTCTGGCAGAAAGCAAAGTCCTGTGGGTGCCACAGTAAAAAAAATCAGCCACCAGCCCGGTGTGATCCTTAGTGGCACAATCTCACAGCAAAACATTTTTTTTGGTCTGTGCCAGAATGAGAGGATGCCATCGGCCCAGCCAGTATATATTGAGGCTCTGCTGCATGTGTATTTGATATTTTATGCCAATAAAGGTATTGTATTTGTATTTGTATTTGTAACAGCTGCATGTTTGTGTGTGTGTGGGGGGTTTGCAGCCGTGTGGCACTCGATAAGGAGCTGTGGGTGGGGAAATGAGC
>NW_015173692.1:940511-941955 GCF_001447785.1 Gekko japonicus | reverse complement strand
TCCCGCACTAACCCTACCTGGGACTCCTGCTGCTGTTGCATCCAGGTCCTCATCATCTGGTCCTGTCATTCCACCATCCATTGCATAAACTGGGCCAGATCAAAGGTCACCCCAGTTTGGGTTTGGTCATGATTCTTCCTTGCGAGGTCTCACCTCCTGCTTAAGGATCCCGGGGGGTTCAGCCAGGCGAGCGTGGAATAGACGGGCAGAAGTTCGGAATCCTTGTACAGGCCACCAATTGTCAGTCCTGGAGCATTCCCTCAGGTGCCCCAGGAGCAGGAGGCGATCCAGGGTCAGGGAGTCTCAGGGGGTTGGACGAAGCCTCAGACCACCGGCCATGGGCACTGGTTACTTCACTGTGTTCCCTCTGGTCCCCAATCTCTATTTTGGACTGTATTCGCAGAACGGGTTATGAGTTGCGCCCATCCTCCTCACATCTGTCATCATAGTGATCAGGTGCATCTTCCGTGGCTATCGTCCTGCACCTTTTAAATCCCTCTCTCCCTGGGCCTCAAAGCAGGTTAGCCATCAGGTGAAGGATGGGCCCTGGCTTATATTCATTAACCCTTCCCCATCCTTCTTCCTCTCTATCAGGCCACCTTCATTGTAGGAGGTGGCTCCCCCCTTCCCCGTGACCCCCTTTAGCTGTTGGGCTTCTGTGGGCTGATCTGCACGGGAGAATTCCAGGTCCCTCTGGGAATCCTCAAAGGGAATCTCCGTTGTGCTGTCACCGAGAAATGGGAACTCCCTGGCTGCCCTCGAAGAGGGTGAGCCCCACGCTCAGTCCCTTCCAACGTTGTTGGTCTCCACTGGCCTGGGCCCGTAACCGCTGCTTGTTTGCGTCAGATCCATGCCTTTGGCTGTTGGGGTGTCGGGCAGCAGGAGGGGTCCATGAGGGCACTCCTCCTGACAGGTGTGCAGAAAAATCTCAGATATCTTATGGGGAGAGAGAGAGGGAGGCCAAGCTTTGAAGGCTGGTGATACTGTTGTGAGTTGCCAAGCAACCTCCACAAAGGCCACTGAGATAGCCTTTCTTAAAGGTACAGGTTTTCTTTGTAGTACTTTGGGTTTTTAACCCATGTGTGTGCGTGTGTGTGTGTGAACCAAAATAATATCACCTTCAAACTTTGTTTTTTGTTAGTGAAAGCCACCTCTGTCCCCCTCCCTCCTGCCCTGGAGAGAGGACTCAATGGGGCCAGGGCCAGCGGCCACCACCAGACAACTTTCTAGCATTCAATTTGTGTAACTCAGCTAGGTGCAGTGGTGGCTACTGGATGAGTTGATGACACACAACTTGTCTGGGCCTGACAGCAGCCTCCACACAACTTGTGTGACTCAGCAAGACCCAGCTATGGCCATGAAACAATTCAAGTGACTTGCTACTGCATGACTTTTGCAACTTGGCTAGACTTTTTCCCAGGGAGAGGCTGCCAGGGGGAGGGAA
>NW_015173692.1:935507-940318 GCF_001447785.1 Gekko japonicus | reverse complement strand
GGAAAGAGGGAAAGTTGAAAGCCAGTGTAGTATAGTGGTTATGGCATCAGACCAGAATCTGGGAGACCCAGGTTCAAATCCCCACTCTGCTATGAAAGCTTGCAGGGTAACCTTGGGCCAGTCACTCTCTCTCTCTCAGCCTAATCTACCTCACAGGGCTGTTGTAAGGATAAAATTGAAGAGAAAAGAATGGTGTTTCTGATCCCAATTTTGGGGAAAGATGAAGTATAAATGAAGTAAATAAACAATAAATAAAGGTGAAGATTGGTTGGCAAATACAGGAAAGGTTGGTTGATGAATGGGGAGGAGAGAAGGAAGCAGGGAAAGGGGGAAAGGTTATGGTGCCTATCAGAAGGAGAGAAAAAGGAAACAGTGAGGGAAAGGGAATATGAAGGAAAATGAAGCGATCCCTGCAAGTCCTTGTGGGTTCCCTGCTGATTATCTTGTAATCCTCAACAGAACCCCACAGGACAGATCACTACTGTTATTCCTGCATTGCATGCGGGGGAGGGGAGACTGAAGCTGAGAAAGAGTGGTTTACTTAATGTATCTCCTGTAATTCAAGGCTGAGGTAAAATGAGAATCAGAGATTCGCTGATTTACTGCTCATTTTGTCAAGCACCGTATATGCTATAGGAATAGTAGATAACAGTTAATCTCTTTCAGGTAATATAGAACTATAATTTGCTCTGAATGTGCACTGTCTTGAGCCAGTGGAATATATTGCAATAAACTAGCAAAATGCATAAAATAATGACATCTCTTTAAGATTTATTCTAAAATGCTTTGTTTCTGTTGGCCACAAGATGGTGGTGATACATCTGCAAAGGATTGTGAAGCCTTTGTACTTCAGATATTTCCAGTCACACTGTAAATGTGACTGCCCAAATCAGGGTATTCTATGCTCTGTCCCCTCTACATATTACATGCTTAAAAGACATGATACACAGGTAAATTCAACATTAAAGATGCAGTCCTAAACAGAATTACACTCTTCTAAGTCCACTGACTTTGAATTCTGTTTAGGATTGCATTGTTAGCGGATTCACATGAATATGTTGATCATCCTTCTCATTATAGACAGAGGGCACAAAAAAGGAAAGATAGGAAGAGTGGAGAAGTCTTCAGGAATCAAACTGTACATGGCGTACAAAGGGTGCATTGCCACTTCTTTGGCATTATACCTAGTAAGTCATGCTTTTGCTTGCTCTCATATCACAATACCATAAACGTATGCCACCTACTCCTTATTTTGCCCTGCATCTCATCAAAATGTACATTTATTTATTTAGTTTTTTTATTTGTATCCTGCCCTCCCAGTGGCTCAGGGCGGCTAACATATGGCAAAGCCAAATTGAATAGATAAAATACAATAAAATAAACAACATTTAAAACCACAATAAAACCCATACAATAATCAAGGTGCTCTATGTGTAATTAGAGGCTCTCAGATGATCATTTGGCAGAGCCTTACATGTCAGATCCTTCCAAGCAAGAAATACTGTCAACCATCACTTAGTTTACCCATGAAATTGGAAACCATGCCATGCTTACCACTGAGGAAACCCCTTGGTTTGAAGAAAAAAATTGAAATTAGTAAAAATATGAAAAAACTCTGACTGCAGTTTTGGTACCATTGCAGGTTGCCATAGCAACCACACTGCATGCTGCAGCACCCACCTGAAGGGGGACATTGAAGTAGATGTAGATGACACAGACACATTGAGGAGAGCAGGGGAGGTAATGGGGAGGTGTGAGCAGGAGAAGGGACAAACTCATAAGCAGTGTTCCCTCTAAGCTGAGTTAATGTGAGCTAGCTCACAGTTTTTTAGCCTCTGGCTCACACATTTGTGTCTCAGCTCACGAAGGATGGTTCCAGAGCAAACTGATTTATGCAGCAGCCAAATCGCTCACTCACAACTTTAATGCCGGCAGCTCACAAAGTAGAATTTTTGCTCACAAGACTCCACGGTTTAGAGGGAACATTGCTCATAAGAATATAAGAAAAGCCCTTTTTGAGATGCAGTAACTACAGAATGAGGTTGCAGTGCACCATAGATCTCTACAAGGGCACTACAAGATTGGTATTTGAAACATTTTCAGTCCCTTTCCTAATAATCCTCAGCATGCCTTTTTTACTGTTGTCACATACTGCCATGCTTTTCATTGAGCTATCCACTATCCATAGGGTTGACACAAGTTGGAAGTGACTTGATGGTGCTTAACACACACAAATTCACTACAACCCCAAGATCCCATTCCCTCTCTTTTCCAGCAATTTCAGACCCCATTGGCATATACTTAAAAGCTGGGGAAATCAGTGACCCCCCTCCCCCACAAGTCTTCACATGCCCTCCATACTATTTACAAGTGCATAGCTGAGTTCAGTGCTTCTGGGTGGAGAGGACTAGAAACTGATTAACCAATTAATGAAATTCCATCACTTTCCTGCATCTGCCTATAGCAAGTTGTCCCCAGCCTTTTTGAGTCTGCAGGCACCTATGGAATCTTGACACAGCATGGCTGCTGCAGGAGGTGGAACCAGGCACAAAATAAATGGCTGCAGCAGCTTACCTTCAGTTGCACTCTGAGGATCCTTGTGCTGTGCTGGCAGCTGCTGCCAAGGCAATGTCTTTAAAAATTTGCACAGCCAATGAGATCTCCAATGGCCAATGAAAAGTGTTGTTAGGCAAAAGCCCCACCTGGCTCTGCTCACTTTCTAAAAACACTTGGCTGGCACCGAGACAGCTGTTGGCGGGGGACAGCTGGCCTATAGTCACCATGTCCTTCACACTCACAGTTCAACCCCAAACCTGAATTGGTATGGATTTAGGCACTGAATTCTGCCAGTCTCCATTCAATGTATTTGTCTGACTCTTTCTATTATTCTATTTTAGGTCCTTTAAAATGTACCTAGGATAACTTATGTGCATTTGCAAAATAATAATCTTTTAATTAATTAATTTTTGCCTGTTCCATGGGTCACTCATGCTGGAGTGGGTCACAAAATTCTACTGGAAGGATCAGAAGCCAGAATGTACATGTAGATATATATAAATGGCATTCAGCTTTCTTTTCATCTTTTCATAGGACCTGCATTGTGCTCTTCTGCAGCTGAGCCAATATCAAGACAGGATATGAGCTTGAATGAAAGCTACTTGGCAAACTCTGAATTTAAATCTATTATATAATTTCTTGTTGTGCCTAGATGCCTAACCGCCCAGCAGTTGTAAAGTATGGTAGAGGAGATTTGTTTTCACAAACAGCAAGGAGCAGGAATCTTTCTAGGTACATGATATCTGTAAACCATTTGATGCTTTTGTTGTTGTTTTTGTCTTCAGAAGTGCAAGATGAGGCCCAAGACGTTCATTTGGAATGGACAGTGATGGGAATTTGTTTTACTGTAGAATATCATAAGGCTTTATAAAATATCATGAGCATTTTAACCCCCTTTTTAATGTATCACCATCAGCTGTCTTTGCAGATTATTTTATACATGTTGGAAATTGCTCTGTATTTTTGTAATGATGATGTTAAATAGTGGGTTCCGTGGATGAGCAGGCTCAAGTCTAGTGATCAGCTCAACTTTATTTGTGATTCAGCAAGAGCAAGACAAGACCCCAGAGCTGCAACTCTGTTAAATGGCATGCAATTGCCACACCCAAACACACCCCACTCCCAATGATAGGCTATTTACATAACATTACTACTTGACTGGGTTACTTCCAGAGTCCCGGTAGGCTATTGTTCTTGTGCTCCAAGCTCAGCCACTCTCAGGTGTGACATACCTGGAATGGTTCAGTCCCAATACATAACAGATGTCATTTAGTTATATGTCATTAGTATGTTTTAGGCATGATTCCATGACTAGTGTGACAAGCTTAGTGGTTGTATGCGAATTACATGAAAGTATGTATTGAGCATCCTTTAATGGTGATAAGGATCCTCTTCAGAGAAATATCATGCATTAGTTTCCTGACATCTTTTTTTTAAAAAAAGAATGGTTCATTTTGTAGGACTGTGGGGCAAATATTGTGTTTGATTTCACTACCTGAAAATTAAGGCTTATCCAAAACACCAATGGATGGTGTCAGTGTTTTATGACCTTTAGTCCTTTATTGAAAAAAGGATATTCTAATACATAATTTAAAACAACAGAGGAATATAAACTTCAAGCTGTGAGAAAGGGGGATAAAATATAAATGAATATGAAACATACTACTACAGAAGCTTATAAATGTTTCAACAATATATGATGGATTTCAATAGACAGTATAGCACAGATGATAAAGTATAGACAATTATTAACAATCCAATAAATAGTATGATGGCTCTCTTGAAAATGTTAGTCTTTGAGTGATCATTCTTTTTTTTTATAAGTACCCGAGGGTACACTTTTATTATTTTTTTCCATTATGTACTACATACAGACATACATACAAACAACCCCCAACTCCCCCCCACAACATATAACATATAACAAGAGACTTTATTATTTCTTCTGCTTATTAAATTTCTAAATTCATTATCTATTTTACTAAGCTTATCTTTTCTGCATTCTCAAATTACTACATTTATCTATCAGTTACATTTACATTATACCAATCGTAGAATATCTTTCAAGATTTTTGAAAAGTCCATTCTGTACCGGCTCTCATCTCAAGTGTCAGTTTGTCATTTTCCACTATTTCAAATAGCTTGTTCACGTACTCTTGTTTCGTTGGAATTGCCATTATTTTCCAGTATTTGGCATATACTATCCTTGCAGCTGTTCTTATTATTTTTTCCATTATCTCATGAATCCATCTCCA
>NW_015173692.1:931858-934460 GCF_001447785.1 Gekko japonicus | reverse complement strand
CCTTCTCATCTAAGTTTTGTTTATGAATCAAAGAAATATTTGCTTCTTTCCACGTATCTGGAATTATGCCTTGTTCTCTCACCGTGTTACATATATCCTTAAAGGTTAGTGCAATCTGCTCTTTAAAAATATGGTAAAATTCTATCAGAAGTCTATCTGGTCCTGGAGCTTTCCCTCTATTTCCCTCTATTTTACCTCTTTATTGCCTCAACCACTTCCATCATTGAGATTTGTTGGTTTAATATTTTTTTTGTCCTTCTGTAAGTTTTTGCAGTTGATATTTTTCTAAATAACTTTTAATTTTATCCATACTCACTGTCGTTTTCCCGTGTAACGTTTTATAATATTCCTCCATAGCTTTTTTGATTTCTTCACTTCTATAGATTTCCTTCCCTTCTTTTCTCAAGATTTTAATAAAAGTTCTTTCCTTCTGTTGACTAATTTTATAGGCTAGCCACCTAGTCAGTTTATTAGCATTTTCAAAAAAGTTTTGTTTTGCAAAGTATAGTTTCTTTGCTATCTCCTCTTTCAATAAACAGTTCATCTGATGTAACATTTTTCATCTTCTTTTTGCTCCATCATTATTTACTTTAGACATCATGATAGTTTCTTGTATATTTATTTGTTTTTTCAAGTTCTCATACCTTTGTTTCCTTTGCTTATTTATTTTTGCTGCTTCTTGAATTAATAATCCTCTAGAAAATGCTTTCATTGCATCCCAAATCACTTTCAATGGTGTATCTTCTTTTTTTTATTTTCTTTAAAGAAGACTGTTAATTCTTCCTTCATTTTATTTACAAAATTATTGTTTCTTAAGATTCTTAAGTTCATGGTCCATCTGCTTCTCTTCCCAGTTGTTTGCAACTCCATCTAGACTGGTTTATGATCTGCATATGTTCCTGCCTGTATTTCTGCCTCCAACATATCCTTAACCATTACTGTTGAAATCCATTCTTCAAGGCATAATTCAGTTATTCTAAGTGCAAACACTGTGGTTTATATAAAATGTAGGACATCCAGAGCTAAGAAAATATGACATCTTGAGGTGTAACCTCAAGGGAAAATATACTGAGAGTGTACACAGCAAATGGCTAACATCCATAATGATTGTTCTGGAAAGGTCCTTAGTGTAGCACATTAAGGGGCACTAGACCAGAATATTATGAAAACACCCAGGACACTGAAAACACCTTAGGCCAGCTTAGATTAGAAGATGTGGTTTCTTTGAGAAAAGATATGACTGTTTTTGAAGGAGAAACAATATTTTCCTCTCTTTCTTCTCCTTTTCACACAGGTACACACACAGAGACAGACAGAGTAGGAGAGATGCAGAACTGAAATTGCTGAAGTTTGGATAATGAACATATCTATATATCTAATAGCCAAGGTCCCCTCTGCATGCAGATACTTATTTCCGTGGATCTGGTTCACATGGAGGGTAACCAGATCTTCCAGCAAACGTGGGACAGTCCCCATGTTTGCAGAAATATCTAAAATGTTTTTAAAAGTATATGGGGATACTTAAATCCCCTCAAAAGTAAAACTCCGTACTCTGCACAAGCACAGAGAACGGACTTCCTGAGGCATGGCCGCTGGAGCCATGAGGGAAGCCGCCACTGCAATAGCTGTGCGCCCTGCTGCTGACAGCTTGCAACGAAGACTATAGCTTCAGCCAGCAAGTTTGTGCACTGGACTGCTGAGTAAAGGCAGCTGGCGGTGCCCCTGGGGAGGGAGGGCAGCTGCGACCAGGTATCAGTTGAAGCACGAGGAGGCAAAGCCTGCGTCGTCGGCCCCCCTCCCTCCTGCAACCAGATTGGGAACATTTGCTGGCCTGCAGCTGCAAAAGGAGAGAACAGAAAGAAGTGGGTTCTGTGAGAGGGGAGAGAGAAACAGAGAAAGAACAGGGAATTGTCTGTTGGGGGGAGAGAAAGAAAAGAATGGGAGTATAATGTACTGGTTTCAGATACGAGGTAGTGAAATCAGCTCATAAATTTATTGTAATTCAGCTCGGATACAGACAACAAGAGCAGGACCAGAGGTCTGCTTAAATCCCCATTCTAAACCACACCCAAGCACACTCCCACACCTGTGATAGGATTATTTACAGTGCACCCCACATTCCATAGGTTAACTCTCGGATCCTGGCTGCCCGATAGGTGCGTTTTAGGATCCATGCGGTCTATTGTCTTGAAAGCAAAGCTTGGGCTGCCTGCGTGTCCACGTGCGGACCCGACCGCGTGCGTGGTCTATGTAAGAACACAAAGTCTTTTAGGTGAGCTGGCTTTCACCGTTCCCTGGTGGAGCAGCGTAGTTCGGTAGCTGAAGTTGGCAGGCTTGCAGCTGACTCTATAGGTTCCGTGGAAGTCTCTGGTGGCTGCATCGGTGTCGGAGTGCCACCGTGGGCTTGTGCTTCTGATGTCTGAGGGCCGTTGCCTGTGGCCCCTGTGGGCGGGGGTTCATTTGGTCTGGGTTATGTTTGACCGGAGGCAGGGTTCTCACCAGCTTCACTGGATTCCGGGGCCAAATACTCTTCTTCCTCACTCTCCTCTGCTGTGGCCTGGTCCATGGGCAGCAAGTGTCGTCTCAATTGTTCGATGTGCCG
>NW_015173692.1:888689-929735 GCF_001447785.1 Gekko japonicus | reverse complement strand
TCCAGCAAGGAATTCGGTGGCCGTTTCATTGGAGCTTTGGATGCGCGCAAAGAAAACTAAACGCCTTGCCATTGTCAGCTGTAGCGCGAAGTGGTCTATGAGCGCCTTTACCATGTCTGCATAGGTGGCCTCCTTCGGTGTCTTAGGGGCCAATAAGTCCTTCAACAGCAGGAGGGTAGCGATTCTGCACGAGGTGAGCATCAAGGATTTCTTCTTACCCTCCTCAGTGATGTCATAGAAGTCGACAAAGTAATCCAGTCGCTCAATCCACGTTTCCCATGTCTCAGGGTGGGCAGTATCGAACTCTGGAAGGTTTCCCGGAGCGACAGCCATGAGTCTGGGAACAACACATGGCACAGCGGCCAGTGGCAGGTTGTTGTCCAGAGTGTTGTGGGGAGTGAAGCACTGGAGCTCTTCTTCGTTGCGCAATGTGGTGCTCAAGTCAGAGGTTTCTGGATCGCTCATCGGGATCCCACCTTCATCGCCAGTATAACGTATAAGGTTTGGACACGAGATAGTGAAATCAGCTCATGAGTTTATTGTAATTCAGCTCAGATACAGACAATGAGAGCAGGACCAGAGGTCTGCTTAAATCCCCATTCTAACCCACACCCAAGCACACACCCACACCCGTGATAGGATTATTTACAGTGCACCACAAATCCCATAGGTTAACTCTAGGATCTGTGCGGTCTATTGTCTTGAGAGCGAAGCTTGGGCTGCTCGCGTGTCCATGTGCGGACCCGACCACATGCGTGGTCTATGTAAGAACACAACAGGTAGATTGTCTGAGGGAGGGGAAGAGAAAGAGGAAGGGGAGATTGGGGGGGTAGAGAAATAGTGGAGAGAAAGAGAGGGGCAGACTGAAGGGGTGGAGGAAAGGACATTGAGAAGGGCTGGGGTAAGAGTGGGTGAGACAAGAGGTAAGAGGAGAAGGGGGTAAGAAAGGATTGCTAGAGAATGGGGTAGGGAGTAATGTGAGCAAAAATTCTACTTTGTGAGCTATCGGCATTAAAGTTGTGAGTGTGAGCCATTTGGCTACTGCATTAGTTAGTTTGCTCTGGAGCCATCCTTCCTGAGCTAAGACAAAAACGTGTGAGCTGGAGGCTAAAAAATTGTGAGCTAGCTCACACTAACTCAGCTTAGAGGGAACACTGGTAGGGAGGAAAGCTGACATAGAAGGGGTGAGAGGAGAAGGGGAGGTGAGGGAAGATTAGTAGATAAGGGGTGCGTGCAGAAAGAAAGAAAGAGGAGGGCACTTTGACAATAAAGGGGGGGAGAGGGGGAAAAGGTACGGGAATGCCCCCTCCCCACAAGCTCCTTGCAAAGACTGCCTGCAACAAAGACTATGGTAGGGCCATGTTCCCTCTATGCTGTGGAGTCCTGTCCTGTAAGCAAAAATTCTACTTTGTGAGCAAGTAATTTGGCTATTGCATAAATCAGTTTGCTCTGGAGCCATCCTTCCTGGGCTAAGACAAAAATGTGTGAGCCGGAGGCTAAAAATCTGTGAGCTAGCTCACACTAACTCAGCTTAGAGGGAACACTGGCCACAACACATTATGCAACATTTTGTAGCGGGTCCCCTCTTGTTTATGTATGTTTCTATATGTAATGGCCAAACTTGTTCATGCCATTACAACAAACTCCACCCTTCAGTGGCATACCAAGGGTGGGGCAGGAGGTGTGGTCCGTCCTGGGTGCAAGCAATGAGCGTCAGTCCTCCTGTCTCACTCCTCTCGTCTGTCCCAGGCACCATCTGCATCCTGGAAAAAAGGGACCTGTGCAAAGAAACCCCCCTCCCCTGCCCCCATAAGCAAGCAGGAGTCACACAGAGAGGAGGGGGAAACTGATTTAGCTGCAACTAGAGAGGAAGAGAGAGGGAGGAAGAGGAAGAGGGAAGAGAGAAGGTGAAGAGGAGAAGGAGGGAGGGGAAACTTTCAAGCATCCCGGAGGTTAGAAGTGGGACGGTGGATGTGTCATGGCTGATGGGGGAAGAAAAACAAGCAAAAAGACAAATAGGTGAAAGACCCTCCCTTTTTAGATAGGGTGAGCACGTTCAGTAGCAGTGCCCCATCCACGCCAAGCACAGACTCATCCCCCAGTGCTTCTCTCTCTCTACTCCCCAGTACAGGAACGTTGGGCAGAAGCGTGGACTTCAAGTTTCTTTGGCGTTAACTCTCTGAGGAAAGGGGAAGGAAAGGATACTCGGATGGTGAGGCCAGGTTAGCAATTTGGAGTCTTTGTTCCAGACCCTCAAGTTTCTTTGCAGAACTTCTATGCAGTACCTTGGAGGAACACGGCAGCCTTGTTCCTGGCCCATTTTTCCCCTCACTGAGCACAGAAGTGTGCTTCTATGTTAAGTAGCTCAAAGGGGGCTGAATGGCTGGTTCTGCTCCATTCTCTCCCCCCTTCCTTAGGAATTCCCCTTCATTTGCACACCTCCCCAGAAACTCCCTTCTCTCAGCTGAAAATGCAAGACCCACCCAAGACTGAGCCAAGAGCCCCCCCCCCAGTCAGTGCCTGGGTTGTTTTTCACATGTGGCTACCCATAAGGAGAGCACAAAGCTTCTAACTACCAGTGGGAGACTTGGAGTTGGGGCTGCTGCTGGTCCACGCCCTGCAGGGAGGCCGGACTGCACCAACACTGTTCCGGCCCCAACTCAGCATGCTGCCACACAGTTTGGCAAGGGAGGGGGTTGCCAAGCCACTCTTAGCTCTGACTGGACATGGCCAGTGGGGCAATTCTGAGTGTCATGTGGGCCAGACTGCTCCTGGGGCTAGAGGCCTGCTACTGCCTATCGTTCCTCCAAACTGCTGGCATCTTAAATTGCCATTCACTTGCCTCATTGAAGCCTGGCAGATTGCCTCAAGTCTTTCCCTTCAGTGCATTGACTTGAAAGGAACAGCCACTGTTCTCAAAATGCACCAGAAGGAATGGGCTCCCCCCCCTTTCACAGAAGCAGCCTGAAGGGCCTTCCAAGACCCATGCTTACTTGAGGAGTAAGCCCACTGTACTTACTGGGGCTTAGGGAGCAGTCCTAAGCAGGCCTACTCAGAAGTAAGTGCTGTTTTACTCAATGCGGCTTACTCCTTGGAAAGTGTTCTTAGGATTGCAGCCTCAGTTCTGAATGGACAAGCAGAAGATTAGACCCTAAAAACTGGCTCTCCGGAGGCCCAGTTCAGAATAGAACTGATTTTGCCACTCTAAAAAATATTTGCTCCATTAATTGTATTGAATTCAGTGTGGTGGATGTAGTCCATTCCCTTGGTTCCCCTGGTGGCAATCCCAAGGATGCTGTCCAGTAAGCAAGTCCCACATGACTTACATCTGAGTAGACCTACGGCTTGCTGCCTCTGAGTTTTATCTCCCCCAGCTGCCATGAAAATTCATTTCCTCAAAATTCCTATGTTCAAATTCCATTGTTATGGAAATTCATATAAAATATTTTTGGTAAGCCAAATGAATATCATGCAGCGATTTCAGCCAAAGCAAGGTTTGAAAAGAAAGCATTTCTCTCTCTTCAGTATTATTTAGACCCCAGTAGGTTTCTGAGTAGATCTGTTTAGGATTGCCCGATTAGTGGTATATGCTTCTGTGTAAACGTGTGCAGGATCAAGCTGCAAGTCTTAAGGGGTGGAAGCCCCATTGAAGAACATTTCACTCCCTTCCTAATTATTTTGGGTTGGACTGCCCAGAAGTGCATGTTGTGCTATTAATAATTGCAAGCTACATACATACTGTTCAGCAAATCAAAAAGAAGAAAGTCTTTTTTCCCCTTCTTTTTTTGGTAAATGGAAAAGCCCTTATGGAAGAATTTGCATTGCTAACAGAGGCATCCTAAGCAGAGTTACACCTTTCTAAAGCCATTGAAGCCATTGAGGCTTTGAAGGGTGTAACTCTGTTTAGGATTGTACAAAGGGTGTCTGCACCATCATCAGTTAGCATCAAATAAAACTGGTTTGATATTTTAAAAACAAAACCTCAATCCAGTCTAGAAAAAAGGGTTTTTTAAAATATTTTTGCTTAAACTAGGAAATGATTTCTTGGTTGCAGCTATTAGGTCAAAAAAATTGTAATGTAAGGTTGCGGGGGGAAACCCACCCCTGAATAGCCCAGGTTGGAAGCCAGGGACCAGTATGAGAGAAGAATCAAAGAGAATTCCAAATTCTCCAACCCCCCTCCATAAATGGATATATCTGACCATGCATTATTATGCATCTGTATCTGGCATAACTGATGGAGGCACCCACAGTAGCAACACAATGTCTCAGTTTAGTTGGATTTGGCTGCCAGCAGTGTTATCTCTGATTGATTTCACTGTCCTTCTTGGCAGGAATTTTTTAAAGGGCCAGGAGCTCATGGAATGTTCACCTAATCCAGCCCATGCTGTTGTGCAGCAGAACGTCCCATGGTTAGGAGGTAGGGGGAAGGGAGATTAGAAAAGTTGGATCTCCCTTTCTATCCATGTCTGACAAAAGCAGCTTTGACTCTCAAAAGCTTATTCTCTGAAACTCTTTTTGGTCTTTAAGGTGCATTTATTTCATGAGACGTCCCTAGTGGATGACAAGGTTGTGGGAGCATATACTGTAGTTGTTCTGTTATAACATCTTCAGAACACCATCTTGGTTTTATGATTCGGAGTGAGTATCGGAGCACCGATTTTTATTTTTACCAATTTTAATTAATTGTAGTATGCTGTATTACTGCATTGTTATATTGTTTTTATTGTTATAATCTGGCATTTATGCCCTTGTTAGCCGCCCTGAGCCTTCGGGGAGGGCGGGATTCAAATCTAAAGAATAAATAAAAAAATACATAAAATAAAAAAATGATTTTTATTGAAAATAATGTTGTAGAGAGGAGGGGGCTGTTAAAAATGATCTGGTCTGTGTGTCAAATATGCTAGGTATGCCACTGCCCCATGGGGTCACCATAAGTCAGCTGTGACTTGACTGCAAAAAGAATAATAGAGGAGGGGGGGTGTTAAAAAATTATCCGCCCCAGGTGCCAAATAGGCTAGGTATGCCATGGCAACCCTTTCTTCAAAATGCTTGAAGTACAGGTAAAAAATAAAATTCCATTTGAGCAGGTAGTCACAGCATGCTGGGGATGGTACTAACTTGGTCATTTAAGCCTTTGAAAACCAGGGTAGCCTGTCTGGTATAACATGGGACATATTAGAATGACCGCAAGAACCTGGAATGTTACTATTCAAATGACCTGCTGTTATTTATAATTTCCTACTGTCACTTTGCTCTGCAAATTCTCAGCTGGCATAAGGTCCCATGGAGGACTCAGCCAGGCAAGCTGGTATAAGTTAGAATCCTAATTCATGCCAATCCTAATGATGTAGCCAAAGACAGCTATCAATCTGCTATTTGTAACTGGCTGGTGGTAATGGGCAAGTGGTAATGCATGAGAGAATCTGCCCCCAGGATAGATGGGCGGGGGTGGGGGGGGAGGACTTTGCAACAGAAAAAACATGATCGTGGAGGCTTTTCAAAATGAGTCTAATTTCTCCACATTGTTTTCTGGTTTACTGTAACATGATCAACTGGAGAAGAATTTCCTGACAGCTAATGCTGGGATCAAGATCCAAGGCACATGCTACCTTTCCACGTGGTCAGTATTTGCCAGGAAACAGATGACCTTTAGGTGATTGTTGCTGGAAAAGGTGTTTTTTTTAAAAAAAAAAACATAAAAATTCTTATATGTTGGTTGCTTGAACTTAATGCAAAATGTCAGTAAGCATCTTCAGTTGTTCAGGTGATTGTACATGTAAATAGAAGCAAATTACCCAGAGAAAATCTGTTGCAAGACAGGCTCAAAAGAGGCAACAACAGAATACCATAAAATACAGCTCTCAACTCATAACAGTTCAATGCATCATCAGTGACTTACAACCTCTACTGGATAATGACAGTTCTCTTTCACAAGTACTGGGGGGCAAACCTTTTCTTGCGCACGGACAGCCCCCCAATCTCAAACAACTCCTCACCCACAATAATACATCTAATTTGAACATGGACACTGATACCAATAAACCCAGATGCCAACTTTGCTGCCACATACTCCCAGACAACGCAATCACTGGACCTAACAACATCAACTACACCATCTCAGGCTTATTCACTTGCTCATCTTCTAACACTGTATATGCCATTAAATGCCAATGGTGCCCTCCCATTTTCTACACAGACAAACGTCAAACCCTATGCAAAAGGATAAATGGACACAAATCTTACATCAAGAATCACAAAACTGAGAAACCTGTAGGAGAACATTTCAGCTTTTCACAGCACTCAATGGGGGACCTCATAGTAGCTGTTTTATTGCAAAGGAATTTCAGAAACAGACTGGAACAGGAGATTGCTGAATTAGAAGTTATTACAACACTCAGGACAATGGAATCCCCAGGGCTTAACAGCAATATCAGCTTCTTATCTCACTACACATACTAAGTCACTCAGTTCTCACTTATACCCAGAAATTAAACTTTGTTGGTCTTAAAGGTGCCAGTGGACTCAAACTTAGTTCTCATATCTGTTTTTAACTCCTTTATTATCTGTATGCCAATTTGCTGCTATGTGCATGTCTTACCAAATGTGTTATTCCAGTCTTAGCTGTATTTATTGCTCAGTTACTTATGCATCTTGATTCTAATTAGCTCTTCCTGGCAACTAACCCCCCTACCTATATGTAATATTTCAGGAAATCTGTTTCAATGTATCTGAAGGAGTGTGCATCTATACATGCTAGTCTCTCAGTTCTCACTTATGCCCAGAATTGAACTTTGTTTGTCTTGAAGGTGACACTGGACTCAAAACTTTGTTATCACATCTGTTTGTTAACCTTTGTATTTGTATGCTAATTTACTGCCATTCACAGATCTTAATCGCCTTAATCCACTCTCAGCTATAATCAGCCAATAATCGATTCTAACTAGCCCTTCCTGGCAACAACCCCACCCCCACCTTCTCTTTTCCTATATGTGATGGTTGAGGAAATTCTGTTTCACTGTATCTGAGGAAGTGTGCTTGCCTATGAAAGCTTATACCTTGAATAAAAATTTGTTGGTCTTAAAGGTGCCACTGGACTCAAACTTTATTCTGCTGCTTCAGATCAACATGGCTACCCACCTGAATCAGACATGCTATGTGAGATTCAGAAGAACAGTCGACTTACTTCAGAAGGCTTGCAAATGCTCTTTTTTAAATTTTCACCTTTAATTTTAAATACATTTTATATCTTATACCTGTGGAGCTGAGCTGTGGGGCTTATTACACTTTCGATTGTTATGTGGAGCTAGACAGCCTCAATTATTCTTTAGAAGCGAAACATAAAGCCAAAATGAAAATGCAGCTAGCTACAGATTTATGTGTTAAACATTCCCACAAATCATCAGGGAGACTGGCAGGGTGGAGGCACCATAAACCATGATGGAATATCCCGTTTAGCAGTCCCTTCCTCCTCTCTGTGTCTGGCTTCCTAGATCAGCAAGAGCGGTGCCCTGCATAGCAGCATTCTCTTAATACGCTCCTCACTTCACTGAACGGTGAGAAGCTACAGCAGTACTGCTTCTCTGTGTTAGTTCCCTTTGGAGAAGAGAACACCGGAGACTTGCATTTCTGAAGTATTTGCTTTATTTCCAAATATATGAGCAAAACACAAGTAGAAGCAAATATGCTCTTCGGCAGAACAGCAAACCTACTATGCTGCATCAGATTCCCAGAGAGGTGGTCTTACACCACCCACTCCACTGATGGGAGAGGGAGGAAAAGTGATTTCATCCCCTTTCCCCTCTACTGGCCTACATGACTATTACTCCACATGGATCCCACAGCCCCAGGAAGCAGCTTCCCTGTGGTTATAAGGGACTGCTGGGCAAAGCAGAAAGTGGGGAAGGTCAATGGGTGTCAGTACCTGCTTCTGACAGATTTCTGGATTCAACCTGGTCTCTCTCTTTCCAAGGGAACTGAACATGTTCAAGGTTATGCAAGAACCTCCTTCTGCTCAAGGACGTGGGGAGCACAAAACAAGATATTGCCATCAGTGGTGTTCCACCAGGAGATTGTCTCTAATAAATATAACAAGGCAGGACACATCATACAGAATAATCTAGATTTCATTTAGACTTAATAAACAGAGAAGGAAGGAAATCCTTCTGTGTTACCTGAGAGAGCACAACATGTGTGCTCGGTAGCTGCCCATGGCCTAATACTCTTTAATTTTACTCCACAATAATGGTGCCCCCGTATAGAAGGGTGTTTATGCTGGCTAGGCTACACACTATTCCATCATTGGTTATTGAGTGCCTTTATGCAGGTGGGTATGCAGAGGGTGTGGGTATGCAGAGGGTAAAATCGAGACCTTGAGACATTATTCTGCTGTTGATTTTGGGAGGATTTGAGGAAGAAATATTTAGGGTAGTTTATATCTTATACATTTTATTTTTCTTCTCAGAGTCTAATTCAGATATGGATAATAGGATCACAATATTAGTTGCAAGATTTTTGTTGGCTGTAATTAAATGTAAAATGAGATAATATAGGGTTCTTTCAGTGTGATACTGCTTGTGGCCAGTTGGCTGTTAGAGCAAAATTTAAGTAAGTATTATAAAATAACAACAACAATGGTTGTGTAGGTCATTCAATGGAGCTGTTTAACTGGCAGGGAAAATTCCCACGAGGTTGTTGCCCTAAAGAACCACTGGTGGCCAGGAGCAGAGCCAAGCCCTAGCAACTCTGCCAGAGCCTTAGGGGCATCTTGGCTCAGAGGCAATGGTGGTGTCAGTTCCTAAATGGTCTTTTCCTGCACTGCTGTCAGTTTTCAGGAGGAAGAAAAGGGTGAGCACTGACCTGACTGATTCTTGCAGTGCTGGCTTGTAGCGCCATAGGGACTGCTCAGCTGGCTCGTTCCATGGCCATTTTGCATCTCCCAGTCCGCTCCTGAATTCATCATGACTCAGATGGAAATAAAAGACACACATGCAAAAGCAGAAGGAAGCTGATTGTATGGTATCACCATTTAACAGCTAGAGAGCTAGAGAGGAAAATGACTGGAGCAAAACAACTGAGTAACTGAGTGCCTGAAACCTTATACCTTCTCAACTTCATTGTCTACAAATATATGTTAACTTAGGGTCATATGCATGTTACATGCATATGTTACATGCATATGTACACTGAACATGTATATGGGTGAACAGGCTTTGTACTACTACTACAACTACAACTACATTTTATGCCATATTTCCACTCAGTTTAGGGTCCTCAAGGTGGCAAACAATCACAATAGACAGAATAATAGATAGATAGAACAACAGAATAATTTTATAAACATCTATGATGTTACCCCTCAATCTATGCGTAGTTGCGCTCCACGGCCGTTAGCGTGCGGGAATAATATGCGACCAGCACCTCCCGGCTATCAGCCAGCCGGTGGCCCAACACAGCCCCCACCCCATAAGGAAACACATCGCAAGCCAGAATTACCGGAAGATCCTCATTAAAATGAGCGAGAACGGTGTTAGAAGACAGCAGGTCTTTAACGGCTTGGAGACTTGCATTTCTGAAGTATTTGCTTTATTTCCAAATATATGAGCAAAACACAAGTAGAAGCAAATATGCTCTTCGGCAGAACAGCAAACCTACTATGCTGCATCAGATTCCCAGAGAGGTGGTCTTACACCACCCACTCCACTGATGGGAGAGGGAGGAAAAGTGATTTCATTCCCTTTCCCCTCTTCACTACAGCCTACTGGCCTACATGACTATTACTCCACATGGATCCCAAAGCCCCAGGAAGCAGCTTCCCTGTGGTTATAAGGGACTGCTGGGCAAAGCAGAAAGTGGGGAAGGTCAATGGGTGTCAGTACCTGCTTCTGACAGATTTCTGGATTCAACCTGGTCTCTCTCTTTCCAAGGGAACTGAACATGTTCAGGGTTATGCAAGAACCTCCTTCTGCTCAAGGACGTGGGGAGCACAAGACAAGATATTGCCATCAGTGGTGTTCCAGCAGGAGATTGTCTCTAATAACTATAACAAGGCAGGACACATCATACAGAATAATCTAGATTTCATTTAGATTTAATAAAAAGAGAAGGAAGGAAATCCTTCTATGTTACCTGAGAGAGCACAACATGTGTGCTTGGTAGCTGCCCATGGCCTAATACTCTTTAATTTTACTCCACAATAATGGTGCCCCCGTATAGAAGGGTGTTTATGCTGGCTAGGCTACACACTATTCCATCATTGGTTATTGAGTGCCTTTATGCAGGTGGGTATGCAGAGGGTGTGGGTATGCAGAGGGTAAAATCGAGACCTTGAGACATTATTCTGCTGTTGATTTTGGGAGGATTTGAGGAAGAAATATTTAGGGTAGTTTATATCTTATACATTTTATTTTTCTTCTCAGAGTCTAATTCAGATATGGATAATAGGATCACAATATTAGTTGCAAGATTTTTGTTGGCTGTAATTAAATGTAAAATGAGATAATATAGGGTTCTTTCAGTGTGATACTGCTTGTGGCCAGTTGGCTGTTAGAGCAAAATTTAAGTAAGTATTATAAAATAACAACAACAATGGTTGTGTAGGTCATTCAATGGAGCTGTTTAACTGGCAGGGAAAATTCCCACGAGGTTGTTGCCCTAAAGAACCACTGGTGGCCAGGAGCAGAGCCAAGCCCTAGCAACTCTGCCAGAGCCTTAGGGGCATCTTGGCTCAGAGGCAATGGTGGTGTCAGTTCCTAAATGGTCTTTTCCTGCACTGCTGTCAGTTTTCAGGAGGAAGAAAAGGGTGAGCACTGACCTGACTGATTCTTGCAGTGCTGGCTTGTAGCGCCATAGGGACTGCTCAGCTGGCTCGTTCCATGGCCATTTTGCATCTCCCAGTCCGCTCCTGAATTCATCATGACTCAGATGGAAATAAAAGACACACATGCAAAAGCAGAAGGAAGCTGATTGTATGGTATCACCATTTAACAGCTAGAGAGCTAGAGAGGAAAATGACTGGAGCAAAACAACTGAGTAACTGAGTGCCTGAAACCTTATACCTTCTCAACTTCATTGTCTACAAATATATGTTAACTTAGGGTCATATGCATGTTACATGCATATGTTACATGCATATGTACACTGAACATGTATATGGGTGAACAGGCTTTGTACTACTACTACAACTACAACTACATTTTATGCCATATTTCCACTCAGTTTAGGGTCCTCAAGGTGGCAAACAATCACAATAGACAGAATAATAGATAGATAGAACAACAGAATAATTTTATAAACATCTATGATGTTACCCCTCAATCTATGCGTAGTTGCGCTCCACGGCCGTTAGCGTGCGGGAATAATATGCGACCAGCACCTCCCGGCTATCAGCCAGCCGGTGGCCCAACACAGCCCCCACCCCATAAGGAAACACATCGCAAGCCAGAATTACCGGAAGATCCTCATTAAAATGAGCGAGAACGGTGTTAGAAGACAGCAGGTCTTTAACGGCTTGGAACGCGGAGGCGTGTTTGGGCCCCCAAGACCATGGCGCGCTTTTGTCGAGTAAGCGGTGCAGGGGTTTCGCCACTGTGGCTTTGTGTGGCAGAAATGAATGGTAAAAGTTTAAACCACCAGGCACAGAATAAATATACATGTAGCCTTTTCTATATATCTTTTACATTTAGTTTTTAATATTGGCCCTCTTTTTCACATTTTACTAACCTTTGTTAGGATCTGAATTTTAGTGTAAAGGCTCAGTTTTTTGCCCTTTCTGTCCCTGCTTCTCCGCAGCTTGCATATCCTATGGTTGAGTTGGCTTGGTGGTCTGTGGGTCCTGATGAGCGTTGTCCTGAGGTGCTGGACTGGGTGGATCGCCTCAACTGATGGACGTCCTCGTTGTCAGAGTCGCCAGCGTCCTGGACGGCGTTGGCCTGGTGAGCGGTGGTGGCCTGCCAATCCCGTTGGGACGTCCCGAATGCTTTGGCCATCTGTAGGGCCTTCTCTAATTTCCACTTGTTGAGGCAAACCAACTTGCGCCGGAGCTTCAGCTCCAGGTTTCCCCACACGAATTGGGTCAGCAGTGCGTCCTCCATGTTGGGGAATTTGCAATCTATGTCCAGTTGTCAGATGTCGTCTAGGAAATCGAGGGTGGTCTCACTGGGCTTCTGAGTCCGGGCGATGAATTCCATTTGCATGGCCATGACCGAAGGCTTCGGCGCATAGTACCCGTTCAGGGCCTTGATCAGGTCATCGTAGATGGCTTCCTCCATCTTCTTTGGGACGATGAGGCTCCTTGCTAGCTGTATTGTAGCGACACCACACATGCTCAGGAGCCATGATTTCTTCAGGTCCACATCCGTCGTTTTCTGGATTTTAAAGAAATGGGTTAGCTGTTCGATCCAGGATTTCCATAGCTTGGGATGGGCAGGGTCCAACATGGAGATCTGTCCCGGAGCGGCAGCCATGACTAGAGCATGTGGTGGTGAGCGGTGATTGGAGGAGCGGGGCATGTGGCGGTGCTGCTGGGGAGCGGTGCCGAGCATGATGTCCTTGTGGCGATCGGAGCTCGGTGCCGGGCTGGAGTCAGACTCGCTCATCAGAATCCCACCTTCATCGCCAGTGAAAAGTATTGAGACTGATGCATCGTAGTGTGATTTTCAGCTCATACTTTACTTAGTGATTTCAGAAAAAAGGAGATACAGTAGCTAGCTCGCAAGCTGTTTATATGTCTGTTTACAAGCACACCTGTTACACACACACGCACCCATGATAGGCTATATACAAAAGTTACTATCTTATAGGTCCTCTGTAGAATCCCTAGTTGCCGGTTGGTGGGTTCTAGGATCTGAGGACTATTGTCCCTGATACTGAAGCTTTGCTAGATTGTTAGGCCATGTGGCGCCCCGACCACGTGTGCGGTTCCTCTAGTACACAACAGTAACAATGGATTATAAAATAAATATGAGCCCTATCATGTATTTAACAGCGTCTAATTTCTTTTCAAAACATCAGCTGCCACAATTTGAGATACAGTTTTCAATCTTGCAGGGAATAATGAAAAAGGGAGCAATCAGCATACACACCTCTTTGCTGGTACAATCAATGACTACTTTCCCTGTAGCGTTTGAAAGAGTCCTTTGTTAGTGCTTTAATATTTTGAACATCCCCAGTAAAACAGTGGCTGCTGCAGGACGAGACAACACAAGCGCTCTTCAAGTTCCCTGATGGGAGTAATCTTAGCAAATTAGATTTTTATTTATTTGCTTAATTTTTATTCTGGTATTATATATGCCTTTAGCCTGGTGCTAGGTAGCCTGACAGGCTCTCAGAGCACAGTTTGTAACGCAGAAGAGCAATCACTGATCATCAGCCAACCCTAGCCTGTACAAAAAAGGAGGGGGGAAATAAACAGCCAGTGCTATATGGACATAACAAAACATGCAGAAAATGCTGTCAAAGCCCACACATTCTAATAAATGGTCTTTTCACAGGGAAGCTGCAAGTAGTGACAAATACAAACAATTTCAAAATAAGGTTTGGTCTGCGAAGTCAAATGCCTCACCGGCAAGACTGCCTTGCAAAACCCCGTGTGCTCATAATAGCAGCAGTTACTTCATTCACATAGCGCTCTTCATTTAAGAGGTTTATTAAAAACAAAAACAAAAAAAACATGGCTCCCTTTCTGGGCTTAGAGACATAAATACTAGGAGTAGAGTGGAGAGGCATCAATTTACTTTAAAGCCATTAATCTGAGGTTAAATATCCTGGGTACAATGGAATGGAAGCATAATTTACCTCAAAAATGCTTCTAGAAACATGTCTGTTGTGATCTTTCACTAGCCATTCTGTGTTTTCAGACACTGTTAACTATTATATCTCAGAATAAATGACCATCACCTGACTGCTAAATGGTTCTTTTAATACCGAGGGAGGAGGTCAGTACACTAGACATGGGCTACACACAGCATTTTATTTTTCAAGAACTTATCAAACCAACATACTTACATTACATACAGCCTAACACTTTCTGCTTATCTAGATAGGCTATTCCAGACAACCTAGAGGTTTTTAGGACTTACAAGTTTCACCGTGTAGGAGAATAAAGGTTCACACTGCAAAGCCAGCTGAGACTTCAGGTTCACCTGAGAAGAGTTGCAGGGTACGGTATGAATGGATACCACAGATGGGCAGGGTGGTGACTAGGGGTGTGCATTTGGATCTACCCGACTGAACAACAAACAAAATACCTTATTTTTGGAGTATATTTTGGCTTCCCAAATGTATCTGGGTTTTCTCGGGAAAACTGGGGAAGAAATCCTGGATATATTTCAGTAATTTCGGGTAGATCTAAAAACAGTGGATAGGTGGGAGCAGATTGCTCCCGCCTCTCAGCTGTTTATTGGGCAGGCATATGCAGCCCTGGGTCAGTGGGAAGTTGAGAGCTCCCCAATGGCACAACTCCATGCTGCCTTCTTAGGGTTGACAGCCTCCAGGCCTGGAGATCTCCCACTTTTACAACTGATCTCCAGCTGACAGAGATCAGCTCCCTTGGAGAAAATGGCTGCTTTGACGGGTGGACTCTATGGCATTGTACCATGCTGAGGCTCCTCCCCTCCCCAAACCCCGCCCTCTCCCGGATCCACCCCCAAAGTCTCCAGGTATTTTCCAACCCAGACCTGGCAACCCTATGCCTTCTGCTGCCTGCTTTAAACTGGGTGGCAGGAGAGGGCAGCCCAGCCGGGATCGCTGTGCCTGCAGGGAGCTGATAGCTGTGCCTACAGGGAGCCCATCGCTCCCTGCAGGTGCCGCTCTGCCCAGCTTTTTCCTGCCACCTGGGAGTTGGCTCCCCGCAGGTGCCGCTCTGCACTGCCTTCTCCTGCCACCCGGTTTAAACTGGGCAGTAGAAGAGGGCAGCCCAGTTGGGATTGCTGTGCCTGCAGTGAGCCTATAGCTCCCTTCAGGTGCAGCTCTGTGCTGCCTTCTCCTGCCACCCAGTTTAAACAGGGCGGCAGGAGAGGGCAGCTATCAAGGAGGTCTACATCCAATCCTAACATGTCTCCAGGAGAATTCTCCAGAATCTTACATCACCGCTCCTGGTCTTCCCCCACCCGACACTAAGAACACGTTCTCATGAGAAGCCAATGGCTCTGGCCTTGGACAGATGCGGTGCCAGGCAGGCCAAAGCACTTAATTAACAACACCTGCAAGGAAGAACCGGGCCCATTATTATATACATTAATCCCTGAGGGGAGGCAAGAATGGTGCTTTGCCTCACAGCAACCCAGCAGCCTCACACAACCTCTGTGCTGCCTTCTCCTGCAGCTGGGTTTAAACCAGGCTGCAGGAGAAGCCAAGCCAGCCCCAGGATCAGGCTGGTATTTTTCGGTTCTGGTCTATTGAACCCGAAAAATGTTGTGATTTCTGAAAAACCCTGGATCCAAATACCATACTGGTGTTTGTATCTATGATTTTTTGGGAACCCTGAATAATTTTTTGAGGTCCAATAGACCTGAACCGGGGAAAAAACTGCACACCCCTAGTGGTGACAGGGCTGGTTCTGAAGCCTCTTCACCTCTGGTATCCTAGTAAAGGTAAAGGTTTCCTTGCTCGAAAGCCAGTCGAATCCGATTCTAGGGTTGCGGAGCTCATCTCCGTTTCAAAGCCGAAGAGCCAGCGCTGTCCGAAGACGTTTCCATGGTCATGTGGCCGGCATGACAAAACACCAAGGTGCACGGAACGCTGTTACCTTCCCACTGAAGTGGTACCTATTTATCTACTTGCAATTTCTTGCTTTCGAACTGCTAGGTTGGCAGGAGCTGGAACTAGAGACAGGAGCTCACCCCGTCTTGCAGCACCCGGGTCTCGAACTGCTGAATTACTGACCTTCCACAGCCTGCAGTTCAGCGATCATTTAATGGATGGGCTGTCCTTTCTCATTCAATGATTGGACTAGTCAATGATTCTGGACTACTATCCAGCCAACAGCCTAAAAAGGAATCTAGTCACCATAAGAATAAGAAACAGCATTTTTTATCCCCACAAAAATGTAACTATTCTTGATCTACAGTGTTTTCCAACCTGTGGTTCCTGGCACACAAGTTGGTTACTTGCAAAGCCTGGGAAAGTGGATCCCAGACTTTTCCTATTTTATTGATTTGTGCATGTTCTGTTTTTTTAATTAGTCCATCATATCAAGTAAGTTTGGACCTGTGGGTTACCATACCAAAAAGGTTGTGAACCCCTGGTCTAAAGATCTGTTCATATGTTTCGCCAAACTTCTTCATGCAATAGGTCCTGATTGTCATCTAGGATGCATTATACAAACTCTGGGGCAGATTATTCCTATCCCTAATTTTCGGAAGCATCTACCAGTATTGTAAGAGGACAAACAACAGCAACAAACATGTAAATTGACTCCTTATGACTGCTTGGTGTGCTAAAGCAAAGATGCTAACAGTGTTGTGTATGTACTATAAATATTTAATCCTATTAATAATTTTTGTCTATAATAATCCGTGTAGAAACTTCGATGCAGTCTCTTTGTTACTCAGCTCAGAATAATGTTTAAGTGTTGCTTTCTAGCTATAATGGGATTTCTAAGCTTAACGTCTTTGGGTAGGGGATGAACCAGAAACCCACACAGCCAAGATGATCAAGTCACATCCCGCCCCCCAGCACCCACACCACTCCTCTGGAATTTAAGCCTTATTTCTCATTCTGTGTGGGATGTGTAATCGGCAACCTCCCTCCTGTCAAAAGCACACGAAAGTCAATGCCAATTCAAGTGTATAAACAGGGTGGAAAATAAATGTTATTGTGTGATGAGTCTCATTTGTACATCCCACATCTCCCTCCCCTTTCTCTGCTCCTCCTACAGCTGAAATGCTTTTAAAAATCTATTTTAACAGGGAACTACAGAGGTCAGCATTTACTTTTTCGAAAACAGGACTATTACAAAATGAAGTAGACAAATTTATAGAGGATTGGTCTAATTACTAATGGTTATTAGTAATGACATGCGGGAACCCACAAGGACATGCAAGGTGAATTTTCCTCTCCCCCACTATTTCCTTCTTTCCCTTCTCTGAAAACACCCATAGCCTCTCCCCCTTTCCTGCTATTCACCAGCCAACCAACCATTATCTTCTCTCTACCTTCACTTTTTTTTTTTTTTGCCCTACCCTGTCCCTGGCACCCTCTACCCAGGAAAACTGTGGTCCAGTTGTGTGGTGCTGGTTGCCAAGGTGGACCCAGTTGCACAGTGGGGAACCTGCAAAGCCTTGCACAGGGCACCCATTTCCCCATCTCGACTTCCCACACTATTTCCTCTTGCCTTTCACCTGACAACTCCCAAAGAAGGGAATGGAAGGAAGGAGAAAGAGGTAGCTTGCCTAGTCAATTGGCCAGGTTCTGCTTCCATCACCTCAGGCAGGCCTCAGGCTGGCTGGGTGCTGCTTCCCTTGTCTTGTACAGACCAGGCACTGGCTGTCTCACCTGGGCCAGGTGCTGCCTTCTATCCTGCCTTGCCTCACCTTGTCTTGCTCAGCTTGGCCAGGTGCCACCCTCAGCCTTGCCAAGTGTCCCCATCTGCTTCACCTTACGTGGGGCTTGGCCAGGCACCCCCATCTGCCTCATCTCTTGGGTGTCTCAGCCAGGCACTCCCATCTGCCTTGCCTCTTGGGGGGCTTGCAAAAAAAATTAAAAAGTAGTTTTGGACAAAACATACAGAAGATTTTATCATTAGCTTTTTCATTCTAAAAAGAAATGCTGTATGACATGATTGATGAAACCTGACTCAGATAGTGGTTAAGTGCGCGGACTCTAATCTGGGAGAACCAGGTTTGATTCCCCACTCCTCCACTTGCACCTGGCTGGATGACCTTGGGCAAGCCATAGTTCTGGCACAGCTGTTCTTGAAAAAGAGCAGTCTCTGTCAGAGCTCTCTCAGCCCCACCTACCTCACAGGGTGTCTGTTGTGGCGAGGGGAAGGGAAAGGAGTTTGTAAGCCACTCTGAGACTCCTCTGGGTAGTGAAGGGCGGGGTATAAATCCAATCTCTTCTTATTATTGCCTTAAAAAGTAGTAAAGTAAAAGATTTAATGTTAAATAGGAATGCACTCCATTAATTCTACAAATATAAGAGACAGATTTGTAGTTAAATTTTACCTTCTGCCTTTCCCCCCAATAAAACTATAAAACTGATTTATATGAAAAAAATAAAGGAATGATTACCTGCTAAATCAGAAGAGAAAATATTCAGAAGTGAATGCTCCAATTTTTAAGAAATGTGAGCTGCTGACCACTTTAAACTTTTATGACCCAACTTCCCATTAAGCATGTAGTATTTCTTAAACTGCAGTCAAACAATGCTTTTGCTGTTCTCATTACTTTTCACCCACATCTCTCGATACAAGATTTCATTCAGTGATCTCCATGGTCACTAGTGTCTTTCAGTTGCTGCAAAGTAATTAAATCTCAGCTTTGAAAAATATGTTATAAAATCTAAGTTGCCTGGGAGGGATTGCAAAGACATTGTACCCAAGAAAGTACTTTGCTGCTTGTCCATTGTAAAACTCTACACCAATTATATAAATGAAGATAACTTGAATCCAGCCAAGGACAAGATTAAAGATTAAAGAAGTCAAGAATTTATTTCCACATTTTATGGCAAGTGTTTCCCTTATAGGCTATCATTTAGATTTATGGATGAATGTGACTTTGCAGCTTGTGCCAAAATTATACTGGATTCCCGGTTGTGTTGTCTTCTGACAGCTGGCCCTATCCAAATATGAGACTGGATTATTAACTATCCACAAAAACAATTCAAAATGAATATAAAATAAAATTTCCAGAACACACTGTTGACTAAGGAAGCTATGAAAAAACTGAGAATTTGGAGGTCAGCAAATGGCAGCTCCAAATTCCTCAGCCAGAGAAAATGTAAAAGGAGTAGAGCTGGGTTGGTCTGTTGGGTGGACCAGGGATGGCAACTGGTGCATCCAGTTACCAACCTAGAAGTGAAACAGGGATGTGGATGGAGCAGAGGCTGCAAAGGAAAAGTGCATGTGGCAGGAGAGTGACGACAGACCAGTTCTGGTGTATAGATCATTAGCATCTGCTCCTAGCACATTCATCCAGATCTTGGGCAGGGGGTGGGGAATCAGGAAGTGCAGGGAATTCTCCTAAACTGGTTGACAACTTCTAGTATTGGCGCACAAACACTGAAAATGACTTACAGGATTCCTGGGATCCATGAGATACCTGTGCAGAGAGGACAGCTATAGTCCTTCTAGAGGCTACATAAGGAATTATGGAGAACACCAGCTGGAGAAAGTCCTAGTTATGATGGGACTAGTGTATGTACTACTGCACCTACATTTTTTTTAGCCTAGGCTTCTAATATTATAATGACAGCTGGTTTTCAAATCAGGAAAATTTCTGAACAATAAAAAGATTGAAGTTGCTTCTGGTTCCCCCCCCCCCCCAATAGCGCTCCAATCTACACCCAGCTCTACCCAAATTTCCTGGCTCCAGGTGGATTTTCCAAGATTACTGTCATTCTTATCATATTTAAATAATACTAGAACAGGTAACTTAAAGGTGAAACAGGTAATTTGGAGGTGCATGTTTTCAGGGTCATCCCTTTCCCCTTTAAACACTCTATCAAACACACACTAAATGGCAGAAGACTGGATTTTTCCCCACAGCTCCCTCAACCTTTATCACGATCACCTTTTCATATTTAAAGGATCTCTGAAAAAATTGTCCTCCGTGCCTTGTTAAGCCACTATGAAAGTCAGTGGTGGTGGTGGTGGTGGTGGAAAGGGCCATCAAGTTGCAGCTGCCTAGTGACCCCATAGCATTTTCAATACAAGAGACATTCAGAGGTAGTTTGTCATGACCTCCCTCTGTGTAGCAACCCTGTACTTCATTAGTAGTCTCCCATCCAAGTACAAACCAGGGACAAGCATGCTTAGCTTCCAAGATCATGGCAGCCTCACTATCCTGGTCAGGGCAAAAATGAGTGTAGCAGAATATAGGGCGAGAGTAAAGGCTAAATATCATTAAAATAATTAAAAATATCTTTTCTGTTAACACATCATACACACAATCAAAATGGCTACTATGAATATATTTTAGGGTCACTGAAAGGCATTAGAGGGTGTAGCCCCCCCTGTAGCAATATGGAAAAAATGATTATATTGTAGTTCCTAGGAGGAGCCAGGAACTAGGCAAATATAATACCTGCTTTCTGTTTCTCCTCAGTTAGGGCTTGAGCAGAATGAAAAAAGGCTAAGAGAGATATGAGAGAGCTCTATAAATAAGTTGTTAAAATAAAGTTAAAGTTTGCTCAGAGACTGTGAGTGTTTTAATATAGAAATAACACACCTTGACACACACACCCCAAAAGGAGAACACAACCCTCAACATGCACCCCTCTCCCACTGCACATATGTATCCTTCCCCTCTGCACAAACATACCCACAGAGCCTTTCTTGGAAGAGCAACCCTGTGGGAGGGAAGGAAGCAAGAGCTTCTCCCCTTTATTTTCAGGGCTAGAAAATGGTAGCACCCTTGCCACCTTCTGGAGTGAAGACACTAGCCAACTGTCTGGAGAAAAAAATGTTCTGCCCCTTTAATAGAGGCTTAATGGGATGTTATGAACCTAGTGATATTATTTACTTTATAGGATTGCCAGCTCTGGGTTGGGAATTACCTGGAGAGGTGGAGCCTGGGGGCAGGGTTGGGGGGGTGGAGCCTGAGGAGGGCAGGGTTTGGGAAGGGAAGAAACTTCAGTAGGGTCTAATGCCGTAGAGTCCACCTTCCAAAGCAGCCATTTTCTCAGGTGAACTAATCTCTGTTGTCTGGAGTTCAGTTGCAATCCCAGGAGATCTCCAGCCACTAGCAACCCTATTTACCGCCATGCATGAAACACCTCAGCTGCCTACTTTCACACATTAAGCCTTTAATGGATATTTATCACCAGGCCTGAGGTCAACCCTAGAAGGGAGGGAGAAGCACTGTACTGCAAGGAGAGCTGCAAGCCTCTTATACCGGCACCACTTTCCCAAGTGCCTCTAATTACCCCTCACTCTACAGCATGCACACATCAGAATAATTCCTTTCCGGGCTTGCCAGGTAGAAAGGCCTGCCTCTGCAATGTAAAACTGAGGTGCTGAGGATCACACTCCCACTGCAAATCTGGAAGTAATTAACTTTGGCTGGATTTTTTTTCTTTAACTCCGTTTCTTGCCTCATTTTTTACTTAGTGCATCAAGTATGTCTGACACAGTTTTTGAGGAAATAAGATGTAGCCTTTTCATTTCCTTGTTATCGTGTAAACTATCTAGTGCACTTTGCAGGTTTGGGTAGGGTTGGCAACAGGCCAGGAGAAAAATATACTTTCTCTTCAACAGAGGCTTAATGTTTGGAAATGGGCAGCAGAAGCTGCTTGTGGCACAGAGGTAAATAATATCTCATTTTACCCCAGGCAGCTGGCCACTTTGCCTCTTCAGGGGCCCTGTTAATTAAACACTATTCTCCTTAATTTCTATGATGCACAAAGTATCCCAGTCATTTAGGTCAATGTGTTTGTAATTAATTTTTTATCCACTCAGCTTTCATATAGACTACATTAACTCATCCATTAAGCTACCCTTTTCCACCTGGTATTTATTCAACAAAGGTGATAACTGTAAGCATAGAAAACTTATTAAACTATATGATTTGGAAGCTATCCATTCACAGACACTAGAGTACACATTTATGTACTTGGGTTTGACAAAAGGTATGGTGGCTCTCTTAATAATTAGGAAATTGTGGAATTTTTCATTTGTTTCTTTGAAGTCCTCTCTAAAAATATGAGTTTGTGAGGAAGACTGGTTGTAGCCCTGAGAAAGTCTACGATGAATCACTTGTGAAAATACAATAACCAACAGCACTGGCTTACACTCTGAAGGATATGTGTTGCTTTTACCACTACTGAGCTAAAGTGAAATACCTTAGCCCTGTGGTCCTACCCTCAGAGGCTCTGGCTGGCACTAATCTATTATTCTCCGCCTCCACTAAAGTTGGCCTTGAGGAAAATAGATTATGACTCTAGAGAAGTTCCACAGTTCATTTCCTGATTCTTTCAGTGTTGTGTGAAAATAAGAGCTGGATGCAGTATTGCAGAGCTATCATTGCCCACTGTTCATATTTATTTACTTACAAAACATCTGTGCTCCCCCTCCAGAGAACTGATATGCAGTCATTTTTTTCTGGCTCAGCATAGTATCTAGTCATACTGGATCTGCATATTTCTGTATTGCTTCAAGCATTATTTGTGAAAAGCCACAACTGCCTTGGAAGACCAGCACTGTGTCAGTAAATGTTTTTTAAAAAAATATTTTTATTGTATTTTCAAACTTAACATAAAAACTTAACAACAAGCAAGCAACAAACAACAATACAGTATCGAGTATGGATTGTACAAGCAAAGAGCAAACAAATAGATCGAATTGATTATTCTTGCATAACAAACCATTATAGAATCCAGTCTCTTCGTACGAAGTTATAACATTGAGATTGTTGATTAGGCTTAATCTTTTCAAGGATATATTCCAATTATCCAGTATTGGGTGCCATCTTCCATAGAAAGTGCGGGAGTTAAATGATGGGTCAAGATTAGCTACTCTATCCGAAATCTTATCCATGAGAAGATGGTCCCATACTTTAGAGTACCATGTATCTATAAGCAGTGGAGTATTGTTATTCCAACTCAGAGCAATTGTCGTTTTTGCCGCGAAACGAAGGAGGGTAACAAATTCTTTACTATATTGAGGAATGGGAACATTCCTTCCGGTTCAAAAGTATGACCTCTGGACTCTCAGGAACCACATATCCTGTTAACATTTCAATCTGAGACAAAACATTTTGCCAAAATAGTTTCATAACGGTGCACTCCCACCAACAATGGATGAAGGAACTGATGCTGCTACAGTTTTTCCAACACAGTGGAGATAGTTTATTATTTATTTTATATAATTTTAAGGGTGTTAAGTACTACCTGGTCAATATTTTAAAATTTTGCTGTTGTACATTCATTGATTTTGTAGTGGATGCGTACGAAGACCAGACCGCATCCCAGAAAGATTCAGGAAGTTCCGTACCGAGATCTGCTGACCAGGAGGAGGCATATGAAGGTAAGTTGGATGGGCTGGGTTCAACTAGTATTTCATATATTTTTGAGATTAACCCTTTTCTGGTTCCTGTTGAAGATGCCAAAAGCTTCTCAAACTCACTAAGGGGTCTTTTGCAAACTTGTTTTAATTTAGGAGTAGAAAACAGATGTTGTAATTGGAAATATTCAAACCAAGGAAGTGTGGTGTTAGCAAGAGTGTCTAGTTTAGATTTCTCCAAGAGGTGTTTCTTGTGGGTTATGTCATACAGTGTGACTATGCGGGTCATTTTCCATTGCTGGTAAGTATTGGACTTTTGAGCTGGGGGGAACCAGGATGGCCCATATAAGTGGACATTAAAGAAATATCTGGGGCTAAAATGTTGCATTTGAATCTCCACATTTTAAATAAAGCTTGCATAAAAGGATGATTGGGAATTAAGTATGAGTGCTCTAATGTTTTGTTCCAGATAACAACCCTCTCAATGTCTAACGTGAGAAGGCAAGTGTCGGTTAGATGTTTTTTACTATAGTGTATAATTCCAATTGTTTTTCGAATATTTTCTGTGATATCTCGGGTAGGTATAAACCCAGCTTGATTGGCATGAATGTAATTGCCAATGAAACTATTGAGTCTGAAACCTCAGAATTTTGATTAGCATAGAGAGTATAGCGGCTTCATAATAAAATTTTATGTCTAGGAGGGCGAGGCCTCCAAGTTTGATAGGTCTTCTCAGTGTGGTAAAATGAGTTCTCGGCTTGTGATAGCTCCAAATGAATTTGTTCCAGCTGTTCTGCCACAGTTTGAATTGAGAAGTTGGGATAGGTAAGGGAAGTGCACGAAAGAGGTAAAGAAGTTTTGGAAAGACAAATGACTTTATGGAGCATATTCTTTCTAGCCATGATAAGTTCTGATTATGCCATTGCTCTAATAAAGCTTTGGTTTTATCTACTGCGTCTAAATAATTGGTTTTGAAGAGATTTGTTAAGTTTAAGGGAATTTTAATTCCCAAATAGGACTAATGTTGAGTCACCCATTGATAGAGAAAATTTATTTTTATAAATCTCTCAGAGGTTTCCGTGATATTGACTGGGTACAGTACAGTTTTAAACTGGTTAACTTGAAGACCCGAAACTGAGGCAAATACTAATAGAGTGGATTCTATTGCAGGTATTGAGGTTTGAGGATGTGAAACATAAGGTACAAAGTCATCAGCAAATAAATTGATTTTATAATTTGTTTGGTTAATAACTATGCCAGGAATCACATCTGAATGTCTAATTCTATTGACTAGAGGTTTGATGGCCATGGCGAACAGCAGGTGCAACAATGGGCACCCCTGCCTGGTGCCTCTAGTAAGAAGAAAGACCTCAGAGACAGAGTTGTTAAGCACAATTTGTGCTGTGCATGAGGCATAAAGTGCATGAATAATTCTTTGAAAGTTATTACCAAAATTCATTTCCCTGATTATTGTTTTTAAAAAATTAGGTTCAGTTTTATCAAAAGCCTTCTCAATGTCTAACGTGAGAAGGCAAGTGTCGGTTAGATGTTTTTTACTATAGTGTATAATTCCAATTGTTTTTTGAATATTTTCTGTGATATCTCAGGTAGGTATAAACCCAGCTTGATTGGTGTGAATGTAATTGCTAATGAAACTATTGAGTCTGTTGGTTAGCACAGTCATAAATACTTTATAGTTGCAATTTAGGAGCGAAACTGGCCTATAAGATTGGGGGGTTGAAATGTCCTTACCTTTTTTTGGGATAACTATAATTTTGGCTTGAGTCTATGTTTCAGGGATATTACCAGATTGAAGAATGAAGTTACAAGTATCTTATAGTGGGGTGACTAATTGTTTTATTAATTTCAATGTTTTTATAAATGACCTGGAGGAAGACATAGAGGGGATGCTTATCAAATTTGCAGATGACATGAAGCTGGGTGGGATTGCTAATTCTGAAGAAGACAGAGTCAGGATTCAAAATGATCTAGATAGGCTGGAACAGTGGGCTGAGACAAACAAAATGAATTTCAGTAGAAAGAAGTGAAAAGTCCTACACTTAGGTACAAAAAATCAAAGGCACAGATATAGAATGGGAAGGACTTGGCTTGACATCAGCACATGTGAAAGGGATCTAGGTGTTCTGGTTGATCACAAGCTAAACATGAGCCTGCAGTGTGATATGGCTGTGAAGAAAGCTAATGCAATTTTAGGATGCATTAACAGAAGCATAGTGTCCAGATCACAGGAGGCGGTAGTTCCGCTATATTCTGCTAAGGTCAGGCCTCACCTGGAGTACTGTGTCCAGTTTTGGGCACCACACTTTAGGAAGGATGTTGAAAAGCTCGAGCATGTCCAGAAGAGGGCAACCAGGATGGTGAGAGGGTTGGAATCCAAGTCCTATGAGAAAAGGCTGAAAGAGTTGGGTATGTTTAGCCTGGGAAAGAGAAGGCTTAGAGGGGACATGATTGCAGTCTTCAAGTATTTGAAGGGCTGTCATGTAGAAGATGGAGCAGATCTATTCTCTCTTGCTCCGGATTGCAAGACTAGATCTATTCTATGATTCTATGATTCTTATAAAACTTGGATGGTAAGCCGTCCCTCCCAGGGGCTTTATTTACCTTTATTTGTTTTATAGCAGTTGTTATTTCTTGGCTTGTTATGGGGTCTTCCATTATTTTTCTATGGGAGGAGGATAATTTTTTAATTAGATCAGTAGTTTTTAGGAAAGTTTCAATATCTACCTCAGAGGGATGCACAGAACAATATAGCTTTTGATAGTATTGTTTAAAGGCTTAGAGAATATCTTTTGTTGAAGTAATAAGATGTACTCTGGCATCTGTAAGGGAGTTAATATTGTTAGAGGCTTGTTTTTTTTAAGCTTCCAAGCAAGCAATTTTAGCGTTCTAGGGTGGTGGAACCAGTATTTATGTTTGAGATATAAAAGGTGTTTTTGTACTTGCGAGGGATGCGCAGAACAATATAGCTTTTGATAGTATTGTTTAAAGGCTTAGAGGATATCTTTTGTTGAAGTAATAAAATGTCCTCTGGCATCTGTAAGGGAGTTAATATTTCTAGAGGCTTGTTTTTTTAAAGCTTCCAAGCAAGCAATTTTAGCGTTCTAGGGTGGTGGAACCAGTATTTATGTTTGAGATATAAGAGGTGTTTTTGTACTTGCGTTGTCTCTAATGCTTCTAATTTTTTCCTTTCATTTAAGAGAAGTTTATAATTCCATTTAGAACCTGTCTTCTTGTGCTTATTTTCTAAAATTTTAATGTTGTTTAAAAGGAGGCTTTTGTCATGCAGGGGGTGGGGGTGGCGGTGATGGGGAAGACACCCCAGGGCTCTGACCACCATCGAGGTAGAGGGAGGCTAGCCGTACAGGGGGCAGTGGTGGACAGACGGCAGAGCAGTTGGCCTCTGAGCCCCCCAGCAGGAGGAACTTGTCCTCAGTTGTATCAGTAGAAGAAGAGAGTGGATTTATACCCCCTGCCCTTCACTACCTGAAGGAGTCTCAGAACGGCTTACAAACTCCTTTCCCTTCCCCTCCCCACGACAGACACCCTGTGAGGTAGGTGGGGCTGAGAGAGCTCTTGACAGAAGCTGCTCTTTTTCAAGGGTCCGACATACCTGTGGGACCGCCTTTCCCCATATATACCCCGAAGAGCACTGAGGTCGGGGTCCCAGAACCGACTGGCCCTACTGGGGCCCAAGGATGCCAGGCTCGCCACTACTAGGGCCAGGGCCTTTTCAGTGGTGGCTCCGCACTTGTGGAACGAGCTCCCGGGGGAGATCAGGGCCCTGTGGGATCTTATGCAGTTCCGCAGGGCCTGCAAGATGGAGCTCTTCCACCAGGCTTTCAACTAGGAGCCGCTGCCCCCAACCACCAACGAGGCAGCCCATCATACTAACATCTGGCCACTACCACCGTGCTCTGGAAGATCATTGAGCGAAACGGTCTGGTTGTATGGTAATTTCAGCACGCCATCTTATGCATTCAGTGTATTAGCACTAGCACTTTATGAGGTTGTGTTCTGTCTTATTGTATTGAATTTTAAATTGTTTTTATTTATTTATTTCGGCTTACATGACCAGAAGTCTTAAGCACACTTATGCAAAAAATTTTATGTGAATGTACGGTCACCTATAGACCAATTATATAAGCCGCCCTAAGCCCGCTTGCGGGGTAGGGTGGGGTATAAATTTAATCAATCAATCAATAAATAAATAAATATGAACTTGTTTCTCTTTTTATTGTAGGCTCTTGTTATAGATATGAGTTTACCTCTGACAACTGCTTTCATGGTGTCCCAGACTATGTGCAAGGAGACTCCACAAGAAGAGTTAAAGTTACAGTATTCTGATATTGCCTGTTCTATAGCCATGCATGCTGTTTGACTAAATAAAATGTTTTTATTCAATGTCCATGTGCGTGTACCTTTTTCTTCTGTGTTCCAGGGTAAGCGAGCATTCCATCCAGGCATGATCTGAAAGGGTTCTTAGGCCAATCTCTGATTGCTGTATCTGATTAACAAGAGAATTAGAGGTTAAAATAAGTTCAATTCAAGTAAAAACATTGTGCCTAGGTGAAAAGTATGTATCGTCCTTGACACCTGGGTGTTGTATCCTCCATACATGGCATAGGTTATGATGGTAAAATAGGTTCTGTAAAATTGATTTTTTCTTCTTTATGGGATTGTGTCTTTTCCTAGATTTAGTGTTATATGATCTATCCCAAAAGGTGTCAAGTATGCAGTTAAAATCCCCTCGTATAAGTGTGTGTCCTTCTTGAAAATTCTCTAGACATGCTAAAGTTTCTTTTATAAATTGCTCCTGACCTAAGTTCAGAGTGTAAATGGAAGCCAGTGTGATAAGAGTCCTTTTACAAATATGTACCGACCTCTAGGGACTGAGAATTGGGCTTGGCATTGAAACTGCAAGTTTTTTTAAAGCAATATAGCAACACCCCTAGATTTGGACATCCCAGTCACTTGATACTGTGAAACAAACCATTTAGACTTAAAAATAGGATAGTTAGATTTCCTGATGTGTGTCTCCTGTAAAAACAGCATGTCAGGGTGTTGTTTGACCAAAGATGAAGCCATTTTCCGAGTTTTCATTCTATTATTCAAGCCTCTGCAGTTCAATGAAAGTATTTTTAAAGAGTTATCCATGAGCAAATCGAATAAGAAAAAGTAAACATAAGTGGGTTATTACAGGTTTCAATTGTCCATTTGGGTTATTAAATGAAATTTGGGACGCAAGAATCATATTGCTTGTACTATATAACTTTGACATCAACTTTATAGATCTAAAATAGAACATTAATTCTAACAGTTGAACTAGAACTGAGAATAACTAAGAGCAAGTTCCCTCTAATGAGGGTAAGATAAGCAAGCTTGCCCAAATATATTAGGGCACAAGCTAGTGAGCAGTGTATCACAAAGCTCATTGTTTGGATAGTTGGGGGAATAAGGGTAGGTCCCTTCCACCCTCCCTACAGAACTAACATTGAATGTATTCATTTAACCTCCCAAAATTCAAAAGAAAAAACAAAGACTAAGTTAATGAAAGTTTGTACTCGTATACTTAAAACAGAATAACTGTATTGTTCTATGAAGAATATCTTAATAATATAACCAGTTCAAAATCTGGGTTGTCAGCACCATTATTGCTTTTTCATGGTGTCTATATGAACCTACTATTCAATTAAATACCCAAAAATAAAACCAGTAAGATTTGGATAATAAATTTAAATTAAGTTTACCAGACTGAAATAAAGAATCTAAATGGTAAGAAATAAGTAAAGTAGGTTGACGTCACCTTTTAGTAGAAATTCAAATTGTAGTCTCTGAGAATATTAACAGTAAAGCATATTATGGAAAATTGCATCTTGAGTTTAACTCTGGGCATTTAACTACTAAATGAAATCAGGTTAACAGCACCATAGAAGAGCTCCCTTTCGAATTATAAGATAAGAAAAAGAGGTTAATTGCACCATAGTGGAAATATTTGGAATATAATAAGAAAGTAAAAAGCAAACCGGTTGACATCACCTTAGTATTGCTGTTTGAATGCTGATAGCGAGGAAGTAAAATATATATCCTATTAATGGTATAAAACTAATTGTATTATTCTAAAGTGAGACAAGTTAGGGCAATATAAGAAACTATTACATCAGGAGAAATGATAAGTATAAAATAAAACTTAAATTAGGTTCACTGCACCATAATAGAAGCCCTGTGTAGAAAATAAAATATAAATAAAAATAAGATGGTTGAATGCACCATCATAAGCTGGCATCTTGTGGAGAGAATAGAGTCGACTTAGCTGTGCTATAATAGAAGACACGTGCGTGAAGGGTAACATGAGAACTAGTTATTAGCACCAACATAAATAAGTGAGAAAATCATGAGCGCCATCAGTCACACTATCCCTTAAGATATAGTTGCATATAAATGAAAATAAACTCAAAATAGGTTGACTTCACCAACAATACCAAGCACAAAAGCCAGTCAAAAGAAAATTCTTGGAACAATTATTCTTCATCGTATAAAGTAACTCGTTATGTGCTGCAGACTCAGGGCTGTGAAACGTCGAAAACTAGACAGGTCTATGACTTAGCAAGTCTTGATGCGAACCAATCTCGAAGACAGATTTTGGACTTGGGACTCAGGGTCCATAGAGGGAGGCGGTGGTGATTGTTCATATTCGATGGTCAAAGAAGACAGAAACTTATATCTGCTGGTCAGGTCATAAGCAAACCGTCTCTGTCCCTGATTTATCACTATTATTTCACATGGAGAAAAACATCTGAAACTCAAGTTATTTTCCGCCAGTTTCGTAGTAATTGGCTTAAGGGATATTCTATGAAGCAAGATCTCAGAGGAAAGGTCCAGTAAGATGGTTATACGGGAATTCTGGAAGGTAAGACCTCCTTCTGATCTAGAAAGTTTCCTGCTGTCAGGAAAGGTGGCCACAATGTCCCGTGGGATAGTTTCTGTACAGTTCGTTATGGGGCCCAGGTGGAATGCTCTGTCGATAAGAGGGGCGATGTTTTCTTCTAAATTAAGGGATTTTGAAAGCCATGAGGCTAGAAAGATCTTTACTTTGGACTCACCCTCTGATTTTTCGGGAAATCCTCTGAATTTGAAATTCTGTTCCTTTAGTTTATTTTCCAACATCATAATTTTGCTCCTAGCCCAGTCTTCCAATGATTGCAGCCGTTGTATGTCTTTTTGTGCTGCAATGGTGCCCTGCAGAGCTGATTCCGCCGCTTGGGAGACATTACCTAAAGTTTCAGAAAGGGTTTTGAGTTCGTCAGTAATGGGCTTCAGAGCTGTATGAATCTGGCTAGTGATGTTATCCTCTAGTTTCTGAATTGTAGAAAAGAAATTGTGGCAAGATAGCACGGCGGCATCCTCGTCGGCAGATTCTGGGCCATCCACAATTTTGGGTTATTGCACCACTACGCAGCCTGCAGCTGTCTTTGAGTCTTTTTTCAAAAAGAAAGTCGCAATTGATTGAAGATTTAACTGTGCCTTCTTGGTCCTTGAGTGACCCGTTTTGCCCATTTTCATGCAGGTTTTAGGCCCTGATGGTGGAGGTTAAGGTAGTAAATTGTAAGAGGTGTGAGAGAGACGAGCCATTATGCATCCACCATGCTTGGTCGTGATGCCATGCCCCTCTGTGTCAGTAAATGTTCATGTTTTAGAGTGATTACATAATAGGGTTGCCAGTCCCCAGCTCCAGGTGGGGTTTTCCCCACTTCGGGGGACTTCAATCCACCCCTGGCCAGCTTGCTGGTGGAGAAGCCCTGCCCCAAGCCCCACCCCCAAGAGTGACCACCCGTCTGGCCACATCTCTCTCTCCCCTCCTGCCTGATTGAAAGGGCTCAAGCTGATACACAGGCACCATGTGGCCTGCCAACCAGATGGAGGGCATTTTAAATCTAGCAGGAAGAAAGGAGAGAGGCAGTCGTGGGCCACATGATCAGCTCACAAGAAAAACCCTTTAAAGGGTCTTTTTGCCAGCAGAGTGGGGGCTGCAGCATATGAGGCTGATTTCCCCCTTTAAAGGGTCTTTTTGCGAATGGGGTGGGGGCTGCAGCATGCAGGGCTGATTTCCCCCTTTAAAGGATTTTTTTGTGTGAGCCAAGCATGTGGCCCACAACTGCCCCTCTCTCTCCCTCTTGCTAGATTTAAAGGGCCCTCCAGCTGGTCGGCGTGCCATATAGTCCCTGCCAATCGACTGAAGCCCTTTAAATTGGGCAGGAGAGGAAGGAAAGGGGTGGCTGGGCAAGTGGTCCCTCTTGGGGGCAGGGTTTGGGGGCATCCCCACTCACCCCTGGAACACCCCCAAATCTCCCCGCTGGAGGGACGAGGGGACTTGGCAACCCTACTATATAAGGACCTATTGGACAGTATTTGTAACACACAGCCACAATGTAAAGTGCAGTTTTAGAGCTGTTTTTTAAAAAACTTCATGTACAGAATGCTTATATGCACACCTGCACAAGTTCTTTTTTAAAACAATAGCAAACCACCTCTGACCATTTCTTGTCTTGAAAACCCTACATAGGGTCACAATAAGTTGGCTGTGATTTAACAAGGGAAAACCCCCCTCAGAAATCACATAAACTGAGGATATTTTCTTTCTTGCTTGGTAAACTTCACAATTCCGTTCGTACGTCTATGGCAAGGGAAAGCAGCTGCAATTCGGAATGTATGATAATAATTAACAGGCTTCCCTGCCCAGTATTTGAACACTTATCAAGTTGGGATAGAAGGGAAAAGGTGTTTCTGTTGTTTCTTGACTGCGTACACACAGACCAAAACTGAACATCATTCAAACACTTTCTCAGTGGTCCCAATCAATAATAATTTGCCTTTATTACAATAGTTAATGAAGTTCACATAGAAAGGTCTGAATAAATTGGTAATAGGCTTGGTATTTCTCCGTGGTGAAAAATAAAATTATAAATACCTCATCCTTCTGTGTTTACTTTGCAAGTACAAAGATAATTTGATACTGGATGTGTATGTGTTATGTGCTGTCAAGTAACTTCTGACTTACAGGGACCCTATAAAAACGTTCTCCAAAACATCCTATTGTTAGCAGCCATTCTCAGGTCTTGCAAACTGAGGGTTGTGGCATCTTTTATTGAATCTATATGTGCGCTTGAACCTTTAAACACTGAATTTATTCAGCACAGGGTTGCTCATGCGCACAAAGGCGGAAGCTGGGGGGAAAAACCCTCATCATGCGAAGGACAGTCAGATGACCTAATCGCAATCATTGCAAGAGATGGCTGTCCAGATCGGCAAAATCACAGATTCAAAGTGTAAATACCTGGAAAGTACTTGATTTTCCCAGTGTTGAAAAACTCGCTAGGGAACCAGGAGGATCACACGAATTAGCCCACTTCGGTGTGGAAGATGGATTCGGGCGTCTGATCAGCAATTTTAAATGCAAGAGGGAACAATGGTGAAACCCAACCAAAATGACCATGTGACCACAGCCTGAGTTCAGTTCTTAAGCCTATCTGCCCTTTTAAAAATATCTATGCAAGTGGCCTAAATGTGAAACTAAGTAATTCCACTTCAAGCACTTATATTTTTCTCCCAGTTCAAGCACTTTTACCAGCCTTGTAATGATCTGCTTCTGTTTTATGCATAGTCTTTATGTTGTCTATGTCCAATGGCTTATTTTTTATACTGTGGTTTTTAATTGCAAGCCACCTCAAGCAAGACTCTGAAGAGGCAGCATAGAAGCATTCTAAATAAATAAATAAATAAATAAATAATATTCTTTTAAAACATCTGATCTTCAGCAGAAGCCCAATGATACTCCCTCATCATACATAGAAGCACCTTTTGATACACAAAACTTGTAGAATAAGTATACACAGACAAATATCCTCTTTGACTTATTCAGGTGGTCTTTTGGTATGGCACTGTCATTGTCCTGTAGCAATAATTCAGAACGGGATTTTCTTGTCCACACAGAAAAATCCAATTGAAAATGTTAGGTATAAGTTCTGTTCCCAAGGCCTACTCTCTACCCCCACTTTCAGAGGTAAGGTGGGTGGCAAGGACAGACAGGGCTTTTTCAGTGGTGGGATCTCACCTTTGGAATGCCCTCTCCCTTGAGACTTGCCTAACACCCATTCTATAATTTTTTTAGATACCAAGACAAAACACCTTCCTTCCTTCGCTTGTAATTGAGGGGTTCCATATATTTTACTGTTTTTATTGTCTACTTTTAGCCTAAGGACTATTTTAATTTTTTTAGGCTTCTCAATTTTGGGTTTTTTGCTGTTTTTAACATTTTGCTTTTAATATTGATAATTTACGTTGTGGTGGTTATCAAGTTATTGTATTTTTTTATTTGTGAATCATCTACAGCAGGTCTCTGGAGAGGCAGGATACGAATTTACTAAATAAAATCATTTATTTATAAAATGTCTGTTCTGCCCTTACATGGAACCTGTTTGAGGCATCTTACAAAACATAACAACATTGCACTAAAAACTAGCAGGAATCAGGCGGGAGTGGGGGTGCCATTGGCTATGTCAATGATATTACTTCCAGGGAGTTTCTGGCAATGTCTAGAGGCATAATGTCACTTCTGGATTTTCCTCAAAAGTGATGTCATGCTATCAACCTGACACTATTTTTTAAAAGAGAAATGGGCAGGGAGTGAGAGAGGGCTGCAGAATGGATGCTTTTGTTCTGCTTCTCCCTTGGTTATCTTCCACAGTCCCTATTAAATGAGGCAGATCTCTTGTAAAGTTACCCTTCTAATAGAAACATTTTACTTACTTTTTTGCTTCCTTTTGGAGAATTAGAACTGCCTAGCAAAACTGTGATATTTATTAACCACATTCATATGCACCAATGCTCTAAGGAGCTATACATGGTCCTCTCTTTCTCATTTTATCCTAACACAGCTCTGTAAGATAGGTTAGGCTGAGAGGAAGTGACAGTAAGCAGTGTGGTGGAGTATTTAAACTCAGATCCTCCCATTCCATGCCTGGCATTACATCATGGTGTTAAAGAGGGGGGCAGCTCAGTGAGCAAGGGACATACCTGCCTTAGGAGCAGCCATCCAGCACTAGCTCCATCACATCCTTCTCAGACTAGCTGAAAGTGAAGCTGAACCCAGGCTGTTTGTTTTGCAACTTTTACAACCCAACTTTTCTCTATTACTCTCTCAAGAACCAACACTGATTAAGAATCTTGATATTTGGTTGGATTTCTTAATTTAAAAAATTAAGTAACATTGAATTTTATTTAACTGATGACCATTTACCCAGTTCCTCTTCCTGGAGGTGCACTTGGGCCCTGTTATTTATAACTACGCTTTGACTGCCACAAACTTGTAGAGATGTACCCATTTGGTCCTTCTGGAAACGAAACCATATTTTCTCTCTCTCATTTTTTTTTGAAAATTAAGAACTCCAAGCTACTCCAAATTACTCTGGACATATAAGGAAGCCTCAAGAATCCTGCTTTTTTGCATGGTAATATCCAGACAGAAACACCTCTTGAAACCTTGGTAAATGTAATCATTTTGTGGTTGGCCACAATTAGTACTTGGATGGGAGGCCACCAAGGAAGTCCTGGGTTGCTCTGCAGAGGAATGCAGTGGCAAGCCACCTATGCTCATCTCTTGCCTTGAAAGCCCCATGAGGGGTTGCCATGAGTTCAATCTGGCTTGATGGCACTTAACTTTTATTTTTAGGTCTCTTCAGCTTCCTTTTTAGTCAGCACATATCTTAGCCCCTTTCTTTACCAGCCACTCCTGGAGCTTTCTCTTCATCTTACTAACACTTTCCTATATCCTTATGGAGTTCCCTTTAAGCATCTTACGTGACGGGAAATTACCAGCTGCTGACTAGGAGGTTTCAATGCTGCTCATGAGTCCTGAGGCCATGGGAAGTAACTCTTTTTGCCGTTTTGGCTATATTACATTGACGTATAAATAGGCCAACAACATATTCAACACCCAAGCAGAGTGGAACCTAATTGGCAAAACCAGTGAAGGTTAATTTAGCTTAACCACACAGCACAAATTAGACATCTGCTTTTCATAGCTTAGATGTTTATAAACTTGTGCAGTGAAGACGCATTTCACCATTAGCCAATCTTGGGATAGATCTAAGAAACAGGAGAACAACCTGTAGCTATCTTGCTGCTCTTGCAGTTTGGGGAAACTCTGAGCCACAAGCATAAATTCATCCAAAAATATGCCTATAGATATGGGGCTGAAATTTGTTTGGGGTAGCTGCCACTTATATGTCAGATAAGAACCTTCTTGTAGGAATATACACAGCAATTGTATTTGGGTCATAGTTATTTATTTATTCGGGTTGCTTTGTTCCTGACAGAAAGGTATTATGTGCATCTTGCTTTTGGATATTTTCCACGGATCACTACAGCCACCTACAATTTCCACCCACTTCTGTTCATGTGTCTAGTTCTGGCACCACCCTCTTCTCTTGCTGAGAGGTGTATGTGATTGTGTGAATCTACATCCAAGGACTGGGGTAGCACAATGCTTGTCAGCAGCTGTATTCATTTACAGCCTGCTGTGCTTCTTGGCTGGAGCACAGCTCAGCCAGAGCTGCCAGTTGCTAGCATAAGACTGTGCATCATATTAGAAATGCACATTTTCATGCTTAGCAAAGTACCATGACAGGTACAGGGGGAAAGTCGCTATCCTTTAACAGAACACTCTAAGTGCAGCCATTTCTGTTTGAAAGTCTGAGAGATTACTATTTCAGGGTACGTATTAATGAGATTATTATGTTTTACGCCTCACAGAAATATGTGCCTACAATCATTTATTATTTTTCCCTCTCCAATTTCCCATATTACTGCCATGTGCATAATGGCCTCCTTTAATATATCCAAGAGATTATTTTATGTGGGGATTTGCAATGACTTGAGGTTTGTTCTACCAGCTTGGAGGAGTGATAATGAGGTACTCTGCCTCTTACATTTTATATTCCCCTTCCAGGCATGTAATTTCATTCAAAAGTTGATATTGTTCTCATAGCAAGCTGTTCTTTCCAATAATGAAATGTAAAGTAGTGATCTGCCCTCCAACCAGAACTTTAAGGTTCCTCTCTGCCTGGCAAGAGGATTAATTCTTTGCAGAAGATACAGCAACTTGTATTTGGGAATCTGAGACAATGAAGTATAAAGAAGAAGAAATAAGATTAAAGAGGGGCAGTTGTGGCTGAAGTACCTATTTGGCACTGAACCAGAAGGGAAAGCTGTGTTCCAATCAGTACTGGAGAGAAATCTGATTAATTGCTGGCTTTTATATTATCAAAGAGAGAGCTGCCACTTTTGTCTTGAAACCTGTTTTGCACCCAACTCCATGTAATCTAATTAAGTCTCCAGCCAACCCAATTGAAAAGTATGCAGACGGAGAGTGATTTCAGCTAAGCATACCTTTATTTAGTTCGGAACAAAGACACTTGGCTGGCTCGCAGGACGGCTTATATTCGTTCAGAAAACCCGCCACCAAACAAACACCCCAAACACCCCCCCCACACACACCCGATAGGCTATTTACAGTAACCGAGAGACCTATTGGCCTTCCGGCTGGGGACCTAGCCCTTTTATTGGGCCTGGCTAGGATCCTACTGGCCCATTGTCTTTTAGCGTGAAGCTAGTGAGGTTTTGTGCCTGGCCAGTCCGGGCATGTCCGGACATGTCAGGGCTGGATACATTACACCAATACTTCATTTCAAGATTCTACAAACTGCAGACTATGGCGTCCTTCAACATACCCTGAAACGTCTCCACTCAACCTTTTCTTTTTAGAGTGAACATCCACCCTGGTAAGAATTCTGGGGGACACCTAGTGGGTGTCCATCAGCCTACTGTTGCTGTAGGAAGATAAGTAGAAGAAAAAGTATTGTGAATCCTTGGAAACACTGAGAAGGAAAAGACACCTAGAATGCAATCCCAAGAAGCATGAGTCTTCCAAGCCCATTGACTTCAATGAACTGAGAAGGCTAGAATTAGAAGCATGTGACTCTAGAATTAGAAGCATGTGACTCCTTAGGACAGCACTGTTTGATGCATCTTCTCTATGGTTTAATGGAGAGCCTCAGGCAACTGATAAAGACATTTAAACAAGCAAACAACCCCCAGAATTCTTGGTGGGAAAGAGCTAAGGATCACTGAGAATTTGTAGCAGTCTCCACAACTACAGTTCCCAGAACTCACTGGGGAACACCATGAACTGATGATACATGTTTATAAAGCAGATTTATCACACCCTAAGGACCATCAAGAAAGATGAAAAATAACAGAGAATGAGGCTGGAGGCAGAAAAAAGTTTTTTTTCTTTTAAAGTGTCTGCCATTGTTGCACATTGTGAATGCAGTGATTTCATTTGTTCCATTGAAAGAAGAAGAGGAAGAAGAATGCCCACATTTTCTACTTATTCTATGTGCCCATTAAACTACATCCCTATTGCTCACACCACTGGAGTCAATGAGATTAACTGTACTTAGCCCTAGACAGTGTCTGAAAACTTTTCATGTAAAAAGTTACCACCAAAAATCCCAGAATAAATCACTTTAGTACTGGAATTCCCAAGATTCCCAAAGTAAAGGCTTATTGCTGTCATGGATCAACAGTTTGCCACACAGTGCTTCTCTCCATCATAGGCACTTGAGTCAAATGATTCTCATTTGTGACAAGTTTTGGAGAGCCAGACTGGTGTAGTGGTTAGGATCGCGGATTCTAATCTGGGAGAACTGGGTTTGATACCTCACTCCTCCACATGCAGCTGCTGGCGTGACCTTGGGTCAGTCACAGTTCTCTCAGAGCTATTCTCTCAAGAGCAGTTCTCAAAAGAGCCCCATCTACCTCACAGGGTGTCTGTTGTGGGGAAGGGAAGGGAAAGGAGATTGTAAGCCGCTCTAAGACTCCTTCAGGTAGTGAAGGGCAGGATATAAATCCAATCTCTTCTTCTTCTTCTCTTCAGTGATCCCAGTGTCACATATGTTTATTTGGAATTGCTCAAAGGAGATCAGAAACCTTTATCCTTATTAGGAAAGTGACAGAAGATAGGGGCCAACAGATCTGCTTAGTCACCTAGGAAATTATCTTTGCTGGTTGTCACCAATCTTTGATATTCTGCCTTATAAATACCAAGTGACATAGGATTTGCCCTAGTCTATACAGCAGTGGGAGGCCACAGTGGCTTAGAGGTTAAGATGCTGAGTTGCAGACCAGAGGGTCTGTAGCTCAGCAGTTTGAGACCCTGGTGTCGTGTGACAGAGTGAGCTCCTGTCTCTGAGGCCCCAGCTCCCGCCAACCTAACAGTTCGAAAGCAAGAAATTGCAAGTAGATAAATAGGTATCACTTTGGTGGGAAGCTAACAACGCTCCATGCACCTCAGCATTTAGTTATGCTGGCCACATGATCACGGAGAAGTCTTTGGACAGCGCTGGCTCTTCAGCTTGGAAATGGAGATAAGCACCGCCCCCTAGAGCTGGATTTGACTGGCTTTCGAGCAAAGGAAACCTTTACCTTTATACAGCAGTGACATACCACTGAAATACTACTGATCCTAGTACTGAAAACCATGGGTTCAAAGGGATTGTTTGCATATCTGTTTCACTGGCCCATTCACTGGCCAGTGTCCAATTTGCCCTATTTGGGCAAACTTATTGAGAGGGCGGTGGTGATACAGCTACAGAGTTTTCTGGAGGATGCTTCAGTCTTAGACCCCTTCCAGTCCGGCCGCATTTGATACGGTCGATCACCAGTTGCTGGCCCACCGCCTTGCCGACTACTGTAACGCTTTCTACTTGGGGCTGCCTTTGTCACAAATCCGGAAGCTGCAGCCAGTGCAGAATGTAGCAGCCAGCCTGTTGACGGGTCTCCCTAGGAGGGACCACATCCGGCCTGTACTGAAAGCGCTGCACTGGCTGCCAATAGCGTATCAGATCCGCTTCAAAGTGCTGGTTCTTACCTTTAAAGCCCTTTATGGTCAGGGTCTGGCATACCTAAGGGACCGCCTTTCCCCATATGTTCCCCCAAGAGCACTACGGTCGGTGGGCCAACATCTTTTGACTACTCCAGGCCTCAGGGATGTCAAATTCGCCGAGACTAGGGCCAGGGCCTTTTCGGTGGAGGCTCCTACCTGGTGGAATGAGCTCCCAGAGGAGATCCGGGCCCTGTGGGATCTTGCGCAGTTCCGCAGGGCCTGCAAGAAAGAGCTCTTCCGCCAGGCTTTTGAGTAGGAGCCGCCGCCGCTACTGTTCCATCAATGCACTGTTGCTGAAAATTGGCAGAGATACCATCAGGGTGCAATCAGGCCCTGGGAAGAAGACTGGCTATTTGCCACTTTGGAACTTATGTTGTTGGTCTGGATCGCCCCTACCGGAACCCATCTTGGAACTGGGAACATCAGAGTACCAGCACTTTGTTGTACTATTGCTATGTTTTTATCTTGTTTTAATTGTTTTAATTATGGCTTTTGCCTCAATTGTTAGCTGCTCTGAGCCTTAGGGGAGGGTGGGATATAAACTGAATTATAAATAAATAAATAAATTAGAGAGATGAAGTTTATGGTTGACTCCTCCACATGCAGCTGCTGGCGTGTAGTACTCTCAAAGAGTTTTGGGAGGTTGCAGCTATTGCAAAATGTGGTAGCATAACCCCTAATGGATGTCTAACTGCACATTATAATTTATAACAACATTCCAACTGGTTTTCTTGTTGCTTTCCAGGCACAGTTCACATTTGTGGCTTAATTATTCATAAAGTTATTTAAAGATTTTTATTTCACTTTTCAAACGAAACGTCCAAGGAGTCTTGACAGCAGAAGTTAAGCATAAGTTAAAAGCCATCAAAACTGGAATAACACAGAAAAAACAAAATTTAAAAACCACTAAAACGGCAATAAAAGCAGAAAAGCAGCAAGAACTGGAAATATATATATCACCCATTAAAATGTCTTCACCTAGTTCCTAAACAATGATAAAGTAGATGTCTGCTGAGTGTCCATGGGAAGAGCATTTCACAACCAGATAAATGGGTTGGGATCCAAATGTCCGCCTCCCTCATTAGGAATGCCAATTCTGGGTTGGGAAATTCTTGGTGATTTGGGGTTGGAGCCTGGGGAAGGTAGAGTTTGGGGAGGGGAGGAACCTCAACAGGTTATAATGTCATAGAGTCCATCCCCCAAAGCAGCCATTTTATGCTGGGAAATGTATCTTTGTTGCCTTGAGATAAATTGAAATTCTGGGAGAACTCCAGATTCCACCTGGAGGTTGGCAACCCATAGTTCATTGTCATCTCCAAGACCTGCCTAGAATGCCCTCTTGACAGCACTCTCGAATACATTTAAGACAAATAGTGATGTCATCTAATGAGGTATTTTCAGTACCTGTTCTCTAGCCTGCAGCCCTCTCATATTAGGGTTAAAGCCCAAGGTTTCTGGAAATAATATTATTTTCTAATTTTAGTTGGAACTATTTATCTCCCTTTCTTTTCCAGGCAGGCTATCATGGGGGGGATTTTATACTTCAGAAGGTAATAAAGATCATAGAATCATGGAGTTGGAGGAAGGGACCTCCAGGTTCATCTACTACAACCTCCTCCACAATGCAGGAAATTCACAAATACTCCCCCACCAGTGACCCCTGCTCCATGCCCAGCTGATCTTGAGAATATTGATTCCCATAGCAAAAGTAATACTCCCACCACCTCTAAAGTGTGCAAATTAAGTCATAGCATAGTACACATAATCAAGGCAAATGTTTACATTTACTGTGGCCCTCATATATATAAATATATAAGTGCAGCAGGCAAAATGGAAGATATAGTCCTTGTGCTAATTCATAAAAAAG
>NW_015173692.1:820853-888638 GCF_001447785.1 Gekko japonicus | reverse complement strand
CACATCAGGAATGTTTTGCATTGTAGAACCATTGTGGAAGTGTTATTAAATTCTATTGCCAACCATACATGACTTATTACCAGTATTATTAATTATGAAATATTCACAAACATGACTGACTAGTGCTAGAACTAATAGAAATATACATTTCTGGCTGTTTCTAGAAATTCCTCTCCCTGCTTCATCCTGTGATGACTCAAGTGTAATGGGAACTCCCACTCCATCTCATATGCATTTTTTGCTAATTGTGCTGGACAGCTGCCCTCAATTATCAAGTACATTTTATGTCCTGAAGTTTCACTTTTGGATGTACAAATATCCAATTTTAAACTTTTTTTCTAGCAATCAATGTGTCTTGGGTTACATATATACCAAATTTCAACTTTCTGACAGCGCAGGAGCCAGCCGGAACTCCGTTCCTGTGCGTTCCTGCCCAAAAATAGCCCTGCTCTTAAATATGTTGAGTCTTCATACTGTCTCCTGGTGTCCCACCCTTCTGTTGACCCAGTCAAGACCCAGAGGCAACCATGTGCTTTTCTGATTAATGGTGATTCTTTTGGGATCCCCTCCGGCCTGTCTTCTGTGGAATGGGTTGCTTTAGAGAATCCCTCACTTCCACTGGCATGATGTCACACACTGTGGATGGTCAATGGGTTGAATTTCTTACCAACTTTCTTGGTGGCTCCAGGTAAGGAAATCAGGCGACGGAAGGTCCATCCAAAGAAGGTCCAGGTTCCTTGGCTCTTCTTGGTCATTGTTCAATGGGGTACAACTGTGTGCCAGTGATGGTGGAAAGTACCATCAAGGGTTAGCTAACTTATGGAGACCCAGTAGGGTTTTCAAGGCAAGAGACAGTCAGAAGGGGTTTGCCATTGCCTGCCTCCTAGCATTCCTTGCAGGTTTCCCATTCAAATACTAGCCAGGGCTGTCCCTGCTTGGCTTCTGAGAGTTGATGAGATTTCAGTAGCCTGGGCTATCCATGCCAGGGCTTGCCACATGCATACCCCCTTCTGTACTGACATCTGCCTGATAAAGTGTTCAAGAGCCTGCACACTGTTTTATGTTGGATAGTGTTTTCTGACACTTTGGTTTGTCTTAGTAAAAAAGCATCACATTAGCTTTGTTTTTGGAATTTGTCAGCAGGTCAGTGTGGCCTATGGATTTAGAAGGGTGTAACTCTGATCAAGATTGGACTGAAAGAACTATTCCTTGCATAGTTATACTTTTTTTTAGAAGTATGAAGGCACAATGTAGAAAGGATAACACACATGTTTGAAAGTACAGACAAATTCAAATTCAGTAAAAGAGGCTATAGCATGCAATGTCAATTTGTTTTTCTTTTTCAGAGGGCCCAGGACTTTACCCCCCTAACCCTTTTTTAACGGGAGCCACATCTTGCACATGTGGCTAATAGCTTTTCCCTTAGTTATCATCTAAACGTTCTAAACCATTATGGTATTTTAAGTTTTACTTTTTTTTTTACTAATTTTTATTTTTACTCATTAGTAACACAGATAGTTATCTTTACTGAGATTTTTTTATTTAGTAGATTTTTATCCTACACTTTGCCAAGAAGCTAAGAGAAGAATACCTCATTCTCTCCTCCTCCATTTCACCCTCACAACTCTAGTAGGTAGGTTAAGCTGAGTGACTGTTCCAAAGGTCCCCCAGAAAGGTTCCATGGCAGAACCTGGGTCCCCCAGTTCCTAATTCAACAATGTAACTGGCACGCTAGCTCACTGCAGCAATGATATATGGTCACTGAATATCAGCACTCACATTAATCATTTGGCTTTTATACAACTGGTATGCAAGCTCCCCTTAGGGTTGCCTGCTGCAAGGTGGGAAATTACAGGATATTTAGAAAGTAGTGGAGCTGGGGAGGGGGCTATAGAGTCCACCCTCCAAAGTAGCCATTTTCTCCAGGGGAACTGATCTCTGTAATTTGAAGGTGAGCTGTAATTCTGGGAGATCTTCAGGCCCCACCTGGAGACTGGCATCCCCATCTCCCACCACTTACCTGAAAACTGAGCCTTTTAAAGTCAACACAAGGGGTAAGTCTAGTCCATAGCAAACATCCATGGTACAACAAAATTAGTAATGTACAATTTTTTAAATAGTGCTCATTATATAATTGCGGCGGCGCGGGGGGCGGGATATTTTGCCTATATTAAATCCCTGCTGCGCTTCAGGTCATGCGACCTTTTTCACACACACACAAAAAACGAAGTCTTACTTATTTTCTGGTCAGTGTACATGTGATCGGGCCACATGACAGCAGGCTTATGCACACATTAAGCACAATTTTCTCCATGCTCCCTTGACAGGCCCTAGTAAAACATACCCAGCGCTGCAGTTTTGAGGGGGGGGGGGAAGAGCCCTACTGAATTCGATAAGGCTTCGATCCGAATAAAGATAGGCAGCTGCTTGCAAAGATGTTTACATCAGGAAAGGGGCGGAGAGTCAACAACTGCTTCCTCCCTCCTTCCCTACCGGGACCCTTCCAGGATACAGACCCACCTGCCTACTCAATGAAAGGAAGTCCCCACCCTCTACTCGACTCCTTCCCACCCTAAAGGGATCCAGCCAATCGCCTCCCGATATTAGAGAGGAGGGCGGGAGCGGCAGTTTCCTCGTCTCCATCTATTGGTTGCTGACCGGACAAGTCTTCGGCGAGGAGAGAAACGTCGCGTGTGGATTGGAGACCGGTGGGACGAGAGGTGGGAGCGGATTCGCCAAGAGGCCCTGACGTGATGCAGGCGGGGCCGATGACGGCGTATTGTGGCGGAGGGGGCTCAGCTTGTCAGGTAGGTGGGTGCTGCGCTCGGGTTTGTGGTGGAGCCTGTCGGGGTTTTATCCCTCAGGCAGGTCCTGTGCGCGCTCCTTGTGGCAAGGGGTGTGCGCACGCGGAGCCTCCCCTACGGACGCGCGGGGGAGGGGGGGAGGGTTGTTGGGGGGGTCGCTGTTGGCTAGGCCTGGCGGTGGGCGAGCCATCGGGGCGGTGGCGCCGGGGTGTCGCTTCACGATAGCAAGGAGGAGGTGTTCCTGGTGGGGCGGTCGAACGTGTGTGAGAGGTGTGCCGGGAGCTTGCTCCCCGGTTTGGAACATGGTCCTTAGGTGGGAGGCACTCCGCTGAGATCTGTTCGTGCTCCGTTTCCTTCTCTGCAGTGGTCATACGGCTACAGGGGTTTTCCTTTACAGTTGTGTTCCCGTTTGCCTGGGCCTGGAGGAAGTACTGGTGCTTTGCCTCATTCTTTAGTCCTCGTGGTTTTTGCAAACAGGAGGATGTTAGAACTTCGGCAACCAGTTTCTGAGGCCAGTGACCTTTGGGGTCGCGGAACTTACAGCAGGGAGCATAAGGAAGTCACTGTCAGGATAGGGTTTAAAAGTAGGGAATAGGTTTGGGTGTGACTGGTGGGATTTTTAAAGTGTAGTCTCACAAGACTACACTGAAGCTTTTCTCGTGTCAATAAAATGCAGCCCATAGGTGAAACGAAATTGTAGTTGTTTTAGGGTCTCGAAGGCTGCAGTCACACACACCAAATAATCCACTTTCAATGCTAGTTCACACTGGATTATTTAGTGTGTGTGCAGCCCTAGTCTTCTGTTGAATGATATTTATTTCAACTGCCTTGATGGACAATAAACACTAGTTTTTAGTGTTTAGTGAAGCGTGTAGGTGAGTTGGACAGGGTTTCAGTCATGGTGAGAACTGAGCTCTTTATCTTTCAAATTTGAGCCTGGTGATAAGCAGAATTCTCCCTCCACAATAGTGAGAGCTTCTTTTGTAAATTTCTGTCATGCAGTTCTGTTGTAATTTCTTTCAGAAGTGTTTTTCAAGTGGGAGGTTAGTTTTGCTGTTTTTGTTGCCACCTGCTCTTATTCTTGCCTAAACACACAAATGTGGTTTTTAGAGAGGAAAGTGGATATCGTGGTAGATTAAGCAGGAAATTGCATATTTAATTACATTATGTGTAGTAGAACAAATTTAGAGTCCAGTGGCACCTTTAAGACCAACAAAGGTTTATTCAGGGTATGAACTTTTGTGTGCAAGGCACACTTTTCCCCCTAATACATTGGAATGGTAGATGAGATTCTAAACTTATAGGCCGGGATTTAACAGCAAATTAACATGCAACATGATGATGTTTAAGTTATGTAAAGTGAAAAACTAAATAACAAGTTAAGGTTATAAGATCAACAGTTGTAAAGCAATAAATATGTCAAAATAGCAGATAAATGTCTAAATAAAACACCTTTAGACATTTATCTGCTATTTTGACATATTTATTGCTTTATGACTGTTGACCTTATAACCTTAACTTGTTATTTAGTTGTTCTACTGCTTCAGACCAACACGGCTGACCATCTAGATCTATTATGTGTAGTAGTAAAAGCTTGATATTTATCTAAACACCGATGTTTCAGGTTTTAGAAAGAAATGGAAGAGGCTGCTGTACATAGTCTCAGTTTCCACTAGGAAGTAATAAGGTGCCATATTTAAGTACTACCAGGCAAACAGCCTTGTGCTTGGATTTTAAACTTTGAGTGAATGGACCTCATTTGGTAACCAGGGCCGGCTCGCTCGGTGAACTAGGCGTTTGCCTATTTGACGCCGGCCCTTAGGGGCACCAAACTGCCCCCACCAAAATCCCCCGCGCCATTGCATTTCCATGGCTGGGTGACCCCCGCCGCTTCTTTGGCCGGCTAACTTCTCCCTGCCTGTCCCCTCGGCTTCCCAGTGGAGTGCGAGCGCTTCTCCTCCTCACGGCCGGGGACTGGCAGCTGCAGCAGGAGCAGCAGCAGGGCCAGGGGAGCAACGGCTTGTGAGCGCCCCGCCGGTGAGCCTCTTCTCTGGGCGCCTTGACAAGGGGCACCAAACTGCACCCGCCCCCCACCAAAAAAGCCCCCCCGCTGGCTCTGACCAGGTGGCCACCCCCGCCTCTTTGGCCAGCTAACTTCTGAGGAGGAGGAGGAGCAGCACCGGGGGGGAGGGCCAGAAGGGATAATCGCCTAGGGTGCAAAATAAGCTGGGGCCGGTCCTGTTGGTAACAAAAGCCAGTTGAATCATTGTGGTGCTAGTCATGCTTCCTTTTTGGTACTCTTACACAAAACTAGTCGGGGGCAAAACAAACTAGTTAAGCAGGTAGGATAGGCATTCACCTAGCTGTGGAAATTCGCTTTGTGTTAAACCTGCACTGGAAATGTCCATTGGGGAGGGCGGGGTATAAATGCGAAAATAAATAAATAAATATTGTGAAAAAATAACCATACAACTGAAACACTTTCAAATGGTATCAAGAATGTGTTAAAGCTGAAGTAATATTCTAAATGTATTTTGATAAAAGAGGTATAAGGGGAGAAGAGGGATGGTCCATTATTGGAACAGAGCACACACAAGGAAAATTAATTGGATTGTTTTTTCTATATGGCATTTGGGAGCCTCTTTGGACAGAGAAGAAAAAGTGAAAAAAGAAAATCATGGGAAATTAACTTCAAGCAATTTCTTAGTATATTATTTATTTATTTATGAATTAGACTTTTAAACCACCCTCCCCTGTATGCACAAGACTCAGGACGGTGAGCAACAATAAAACACATTCATAAGTTAATAAGCAATTTAAAAACTATGATATAATAAACAAAACTTCCAGATGATGCTAAAACTTCAGGTTGTGCCACTGCTTCACAGAAAAATGGGGAAAGGGAGTGCCAGACAAGATGGAACCCGTTGCTATTCTCAACTGAAAGCTTGGTAGAATATCTCTGCCTTATAGGCCCTGTGGAATTACATTAGGTCCCACAGGGCATGGATGTCATTTGGCAGAGAGTTCCACCAAGTCAGAGCCAGGGTTAAAAAGGCTCTTTGGGGATGTGGCCCTGAAGATATGTGAGTTCCACACTATTTAGGGCTTTAAAGGTTAATACCAAAACCTTGAACCTGACCCAGTGCTCCACCTGGAGCTAGTGCAGCTGGTGCAGTACTTGTTGAATATGTACTGTTTGTGGTGCTCCAGTAAGGACCCACACCACTGCATTACATAAGAATATAAGAGAAGCCAATGTTGGATCAGGCCAGTGGCCCATCCAGTCCAATACTTTCATACAGTGGCCAAAAATACCAGGTGCCATCAGGAGGTCTATCATTGGGGCCAGGACACTAGAAGCCCTCCCACTGTTGCCCCCCAAGCACCAAGAATACAGTGCATCACTTGCCCCAGCCTGAGAGTTCCTATCTTTATCATATAGCTAATAGCCACTGATGGACCTTTGTTCCATATGTTTATCCAATTCCCTCTTGAAGCTGTCTATGCCTGTAGCTGCCACCACCTCCTGTGGCAGTGAATTCCATGTGTTAATCACTCTTTGGGTAAAGAAGTACTTCATTTCATCCGTTCTAACCCAACTGCTCAGCAATTTCATTGAGTGCCCACGAGGTCTTGTATTGTGAGAAAGGGAGAAAAGTTCTTCTTTACCTGCTGTATCCTATGCATAATCTTGTAAACCTATGTCATGTCACCCCCTCAGTCATTGTTTCTCCAAGCTAAAGAGCCCCAAGCACTTTAACATTTCTTCATAGGGAAAGTGTTCCAACGTTTTTATAATTCTAGTTGCCCTTTTCTGCACTTTTCCAATGCTATAATTTCCTTTCTGAGGTGTGGTGACCAGAATTGCACACAGTATTCCCAATGAGGTTGCACCATTGATTTATTCAGGGGCATTATAATACTGGCTGATTTGTTTTCAGTTCCCTTCCTAATAATCCCCAGCATCTCAACATTTTCAGTGAGTTATCTACTACGACTCCAAGATCTCTCTCTTGGTCAGTCTCTGCCAGTTCAGACCCCATCAACGTGTATTTATATTTGTAGTGCCTCACAATCCTCTCTGGTTTTTACCACCCTGAACAATTTTGTGTCATACCCAAATTTAGCCACGCCTTACTCCCAACTCCAAGTCATTAATGAACAGGTTAAAAAGCATCGGAACCAGTACTGATCCCTGTGGTTCCCCACTGCTTACCACCCTCCACTGTGAAAATTGCCCATTTATACTCACTCTCTGTTTCCTATTAATTAGTCAGTTTTTGATCCACAAGGGGACTTGTCCTTTTATCCTATGACTATTGAGCTTATTTCGGAGCCTTTGATGAGGAACTTTATCAAATTCTTTCTGGAAGTCAAGGTAAACAACATCTATTGGGTCCCCCATGTCCACATGTTTGTTCAAAGAACACTAACAGGTTAGTGAGACACAACCATTCTGGACCAGCTGCAGTTTCTGTTTCAGTCTCGAGGGTAGCCCTGCATAGAGTGAGTTATAGTAGTCCAATCTGGAGGTGACCATTGCATAGATTACTGTGGCTAGGTCAGGATGAGGCAGGAAAGGGGCAAGTTGCCTGATCTGGCGTAGTTGGAAAAATGGCAGTCTGGCAACGTTTGTGTACTGGGCCTCCATTTATAAGGAGTCATCCAGCACCACATCGAGGCTTTTTACAGTAGGTGCCGGTGTTAGGGGCACACCATCACAAGTAGGGAGTTGGTATCCCAATCCTGGTCCCTCCCCACCACAGAACTTCCATCTTAGCAGGATTAATTCTCAGTCGCCTCTGTTTCAGCCATCCCACCAAGGTCTCCAACTTCTCCGCCAAGTATATTGGAGCAGTGTCCAGCTGGCTGCCCGTCAGCAGATAAAGCTGGGAGTTGTCAGTGTACTGGTGACATTCCAGCCTGAAACTCCACACCAGTTGGGCGTGGGGGTACGTATAGATGCTAAACAACAGTGGAGAGAGGATTGTCTCTGAGGGACTCCACGCACTAAGGGGTGTCTAGTTGATACCCTCTCTCCTAGTGCTACCCTTTGTCCCTGACATTGGAGAAATGAGGTAACCCACAAACTCCTATGTTGGCGAGGCGGTGGGTCAGAAGATCATGATTGACCATGTCGAATGCTGCTGTAAGGTCAAGCAATAACAGCATTGCCGACCTGTCTTGATCCAGCTGTCTGTGAAGATTGTCTGTGAGGGTGACCAGTGCTGTCACTGTCCCGTGTCCGGGGCAGAAGCCGAACTGGAACAGGTCCAGTGCCAGTGTGTCTTTCAGGAAATTCTGGAGCTGTTTTGCCACGACTCTCTCAATTACCTTACCTAGAAATGAAAGATTCGAGGCTGGGTGGTAATTGGACAGATCCATAGGATTCAGAGATGGCTTCTTCAAGAGTGGTATTATCACAGCCTCTTTTAATCCCTCCAGATAGACCCCTAAATCAAGGGACAGATTGATAATGTCTACCAGGGGGCCCAATATTCCCTCACCACTGGCTTTCACCAACCATGAGGGACACAAGTCTAAGAGGCAAGTGGTTGGCCTAATAGCACCCAGAATCCTGTCAACATCGGCCCGGGAGAGTCAGCTGAAACTCAAATACAGCAGAAGCTGCCAAAGATGGCCAAGGGATCTCCAGTTCACATACTGTATCAATGTTGGCTGGGAGGTCATGGTGGAGTGACAAGACTTTATCTGCAAAAAAGCTCGCAAAAGCCTCACAGCTAATAGCCGAATTACTAACATTTTGGGTTCTCTCTGTGGGGGAGGTTAAAGATCTGATTACCCTAAACAATTTTGCTGGGAGAGCTAGTGAATGCGATGGAGACTGTATAAAATTCCTTTTTAGGTGCCTTCACTGCCACCTCATAGGATTCCATGAACATCCCGTAAGATGTTCTTGCAGCTTGGTTGTGAGTGCACCACCAAACTTGCTCTAATCGTTTAAGTTCATCCCCCTAAATTCTATAGTATACCAAGGGGATAATTTAGATTGGGAGCGAAGAAGGCATTGGGGAGTGATTTCATTGATGGCTTCAGAGAGGTGGGAATTCCAATCCTCTATCAGCACATCTAATGAGTCAGTGGAGGACATCGGATCTCACAGAGCACTCTGGAACCCAATTGAGTCCATTAGTCTCCATGGATGAGCGTAAATCTGCTCACCGCCTAGACAGGAGGGGGTTGGGACACCCAACTGGGCCATCAGGGCAAAGTGATCTGACCATGGCACTTCCTCTGTAGCAGTCAGATCCATATCCATCCCCAGGCTGAAGATCAAATCTAGTGTGTGGCCTGTTTGATATGTGAGATCTGATACAATCTGGGAGAGTCTTAGTGCTGCCATGGAAGACACCAGTTCCAATGCCTGTAAGGAAGTAACAGTGTTGGCATGGTTGTTGAAGTCTCGCAGAACAATCAGTCTTTGGAACTCTAAGGCCCAGCCCGCTACCACCTCCAGCAGACTCAGCAGGCTGTCTGCTGGGGTGCTAGGCCAAACTCTCCTCAGTGTCCCATACTAGGCCAACCCAATCAGTGCTGGGGATCTTTGGAACAGAGAGTCCTCTGAAGGAAAAATCCTCTCAGATGAGTATCACCACTCTGCCCCCCCCGCCCCTTTATCAGGAGTGATAAAGGATAGAGTAACCTGGTGGGGCCAGCTCTTTCAAGGTTTCACCCTCCTTAGCCCAGGTCTTGGTCACACATGCCAGGTCCACCATCTTGTGCTGCAGTATAATTTTTCAGCGTCATAGTCTTAGTAATGGACCTGGCATGGATGCAGTATTCTTCCACACTCCTATTTCAGTGGGCATCATGCTTAGTTTGAAACAGAAAAACATCACTTTGCATAAGCATGTTTTTCAGCTACATGAAGTGATGGTGCAGTAGAATGAGTTTAAAACATCCTGTTTTCATTGTTCTCAGGGCCTGGAGCATTATACCCATTACTTAAGCTGATTAATTTTTCAGTAGTGGAATTTAGGAGCTGCGGTGGCTCAAGTGGTTAAGACGCTGAACTGCAGGCTGTGGAAGGTCGGTAGTTCAGCAGTTTGAGACCCGAGTTGCCGCATGATGGAGTGAGCTCCCATCTCTAGTTCTAGCTCCTGCCAACCTAGCAGTTCGAAAGCAGAAAATTGCAAGTAGATAAATAGGTACCACTTCGGTGGGAAGGTAAGAGCGTTCTGTGCGCCTTGGTGTTTAGTCATGCCGGCCACATGACCACGGAAATGTCTTTGGACAGCGCTGGCTCTTCGGCTTTGAAACGGAGATGAGCACCGCAACCCTAGAGTCGGACTCAACTGGCTTTCGAGCAAGGGAACCTTTACTTTTACCTTTAGTAGAATTTAGGGCTGCAGAAAGCCACCGTGGGCCCACAGACAACACTTCCTGCCAGGCTACTCATCACACCACCCAGAAAGTTCATTTAAGGCAAATGGCATAGTTTGCAATTATAACCAATTCATCTTGAATCTTTTCTTTGGGAAAGCTTCTAAGCCATCTTGCACATTATCAATTGACAACTATTTTATGATCCATTCTGTCACTTCTAACAGCAAGGTTCTGCAGTTCTTGCAACCTCTTCAGATATATAGCCAGACTCGTAGGTTAGATGGGAGTCATTCCGTGGGGGAGTGTGCTGGAAGGGAAAGGAGCGAGTGAAGGGTGGGCTCAAGCCCTCATTCCAGCAAGATGGAAACATGGTAAGGGCTCCAAGAAACCAATGTGGATGAACTGAGAGCTTCAGAAGAAGCTAAGGGAGAAAAGGGAAATGGAGGGAAGGTCAGAACTCTAAAGAGGAGTATATGAGAGTTACTAGGTACTGCAGATCAGCCATCAGAGAAACCAAAGCTCGGTATGAATAGGGTCTGGCCAGGGGTGCTCGCTACAATAAGAAAACTTCTACAGATGTGTGAGAAGCAAATGCGAGGCTAAAAAGGCAATTGGTCCACTTTTGGGAGTAGAAGAAGAAACTCTGGTGGAGGACAGAGAAAAAGCAGACAGGCTTAAAGACCTTTTTGCCTCTGTTTTCTCCCAGAAGAACTCGAGCCCATCTAGAGATGGTATAGGACATAACAGGACACCCGTGTGTCCAATTGACATTGACAGGGAGGTTGTGGAGAGGCACCTGGCTGCACTGGACGAATACAAATCCCCTGGGCCAGATGGTGTGCACCCAAGAGTGCTCAAAGAACTGTCTAATGATCTTGCAGAGCCTCTGTCCATCATCTTCAAGGCCTCCTGGAGGACTGGGGATGTGTCACAAGATTGGAGAAGAGCGAATGTTATCCCAATCTTTAAGAAAGGGAAGAAGGATGACCTGGGAAACTACAGGTCATAAGAACATAAGAGCATAAGAGATGCCAATGTTGGATCAGGCCAAAGGCCCATCCAGTCCAACACTCTGTATCATACAGTGGCCAGAAATACCAGTGCCATCAGGAGGTCCAGCAGTGGGGCCAGGACACTAGAACCCCTCCCACTGTTGTTCCCCCCCCCCCAAGCACCAAGATGACAGAGCATCACTTGCCCCAGAGCCCCTAGCTATACCTTGTGGCTAATAGCCACTGATGGACCTCTGCTCCATATGCTTATCTAATTCCCTTTTGAAGCCGTCCATGCTTGTAGCCGCCACCACCTTCTGTGGCAGTGAATTCCATGTGTTAATCACTCTTTGGGTGAAGAAGTACTTCCTTTTATCCGTTCTAACCCGACCGCTCAGCAATTTCATGGAGTGCCCACGAGTTCTTGTATTGTGAGAAAGGGAGAAAAGTACCTCTTTCTCTACCTGCTCTTTCCCATGCATAATCTTATAAACCTTAATCATGTCACCCCTCAGTCGTCGTTTCTCCAAGCTAAAGAGCCCTAAGCGCCTTAACCTTTCCTCATAGGGAAAGTGTTCCAACCCCTTTATCATTCGAGGTCGGTCAGTCTGACTTCTGTTGCTGGGAAGATATTAGAGCAATTTTAAAGGGATTGATCTGAGCATCTGAAGGACCACTTAGGTACCCGGGGAAGCATGGTTTTGTCCCCAACAGATCTTGTCAGGCCAACCTGGTTTCCTTCTTTGATTGTGTGATGAGCTTACTGGATCTTGGGAACTCTGTTGATGTGATTTACCTGGATTTCAGTAAAGCTTTTAATAAGGTTCCCCATGACATTCTGATGGGCAAAATGGAAGACTGTGGGCTGGACCATAGGACAGTTCGGTGGATAGGGAACTGGTTAGAGGACTGCACCCAAAGAGTGGTGGTCAATGGCATTTCATCAGATTGTAGGGAGGTGTGCAATGGGGTGCCGCAGGGCTTGGTTTTGGGCTTGGTACTTTTCAATATTTTTATCAGTGATCTCGATGAAGGGGTAGAAGGGCTACTCATTAAATTTCTGATGATACCAGATTGGGAGGAGTAGCAAACACCCAAGAAGATGGAGTTAAAATTCAGCAAGACTTGAGTACTCTGGAGAAGTGGGCAGTTGCAAACAGGATGCAGTTCAGCAAAGATAAATGCACAGTATTACATCTGGGCCACAAAAATGTCAAGCACAAATACTGGATGCGGGATACGTTTCTGGGGAGTAGAGTATGCAAAAGAGATCTTGGGGTAAGGGTGGATTGTAAACTAAATATGAGCAGTCAGTGTGATGCAGTGGCAAAAAAGGCAAATTCAGTCTTGGGTTGTATTAAAAGGGCCATAGCATCGCAATCACAGGAGGTCATAGCCCCTCTGTATACTGCCTTGGTCAGGCCTCACCTGGAGTACTGTGTGCAGTTCTGGAGGCCTCACTTCAAAAAGGATGTGGGCAAAATCGATAGGGTGCAGAAGAGACAACGAGGATGTTCAGGGGTCTGGAGACTGAGCCCTACGAGGAAAGGCTATAAGAGCCTTGGGAAAGTTTAGCTTGGAGAAGAGGAGATTGAGGGGGGGTCATGATTGCTCTCTTTAAATATTTGAAAGGCTGTCATTTGGAGGAGGGCAAGGAGGTGTTCCAGTTGGCAGCAGAGGATAAGACCCGAAACAACAGTTTTAAATTACATGCAGAAAGGTATCGGCTGGATATTAGGAAAAACTTTTTCATGGTCAGAGTGGTTCAAAGGTGGAATCAGCTGCCTAGGGAGGTGGTTAGCTCCCCTTCACTGACAGCTTTCAAGAAGAGGCTGGACGAATATTTGTCAGCTTTAGGTTGGTCCTGCATTGGGCAGGGGGCTGGACTAGATGGTCTGTATGGCCCCTTCCAACTCTATGATTCTATATATGAATCAAGTGTAATTTTTGTGGAAACCTGGGGAAATTCTTCATTTGTCCCTAAAATATGTGACATGCTTTGAAAGATGGAAAATAATTTACCTTACTAAGCGAAAAGTAATGCCTATACTTTAAACCAGGGGTCTCCAATGTTTTAGAGCCTGCGAGCACCTTCAGAAGTTTGAGGGGAGGGATGGGGGAGTGCCAACCCAAAATGGTTGCCTGAGGGGGCAGCTGCCAGTACTTCCTTCCTTGCTTTGGAAAAGAATTGAAGAAGGGAATTAAAAGAAAAGAAGGTAAGCCCAAGGGGAGAGGGAGAAAGAGGAGGCAGAATAACAAGAAATAAAGGTATGCCATGGTAAGGGAGAAAGATCATGGGGAATAAAAAGAACCAAAGAAAACTGAGAGGGCGAAAGAAATTTGGGAATAAAAAGAAAGGAAGCCTGAAGGGAGGATGGAATGACACTAAGGAAAGCCCTCTTGATCTTCCAGTGGCTGCGTTTGCTATTGTAGCAGTGAACAACTCTTTCACTTGAATGAGGGCAGCCAATAACAAGCTATGCCTTACAGTGGATCCACCCACTCTCTAAAAAGCTCCAGGTGAAGTGATGGCAGGCACCATGGCTCTCGCAGGCACCTTGTTGGGGAACCCAGCCTTAAACCAAATACCACTGTCACTTTTGTTTGTTTGTTAATAGTCTGTCCACCCTTCTCACTAGGACTCAAGGTAGATTCCCCCCCCCCCCAATTTTATCCTCACAGCAGCCCTGAGAGGGACAAATTGGCAGTTACTGGAGACTATCACTTAAATCTGTGATGCCATAGTAAATAACTTCAATGGTTTGTTTTTTAGAAAGAACAAAAATATTGCAGACCAGTACTATTTAATAAAAATGGAATCCGACTGAAGTGCCAGAAGTGGACAGTGTATGCTTGTTGGTGTGTAAACTTTATTCTGAACTATTGAAGCTGGTTTGACTCATGAGCTGACTTTAACTCATGGACAGCAACCCATTCACGCACATCTCAGCTGCTGGCTTAATTTGAGCTATGGACTGGATGTGGTTCTTCATAAGGGACTTTGATATGTTTTTCTGAGCCTATACTAGTGAAACCAGTGGGGTGTGGCCAGAGTTTTGCCCCAAGGAAAAGGAAGGTTGAAAGCGGGAGTGGTATAGTGGTTAGAGTGCTAGACTAGGATTTGGAAGGCCTCGATTCAGATCCCCACTCTGCCACAGAAACTTAGGCTGATTTGGGACTTGTGTCAGGAAATTCTGCAGTCTAAATTGGGTCACTTTGGACTAGAAGCCTTTAAGTAGAAATGCTAGTGTAGTTGTTCTTCCTAAGGCCTGCTGTTAAGGCACCTGGATCCTTTGTACTTTATTGAGAGGTCCTGGGGGCAAACAAAGAAATCAACTTGTTTCTTTCTGAAGATGCTTCTGTCTGAAGCTGCTGCAGTTTCAAATGAGTGTGGTAAGATATGTGAATCCTGCCTCTTCTCTGCTGCCTCTCATGCTTTATAATGTAGATGGCCTGTTTTTTTGGGCTCATTTAACTGGCAGAGGAGAGCTAGTTTTGGCACCAAGATGAGGGATGGGGGCAGGGTGGAGAGAAGTAAACAAAGTGTGTGTGTGTATTAAGTGCCGTCAAGTCACTTCCAACTTACGGCGACCCTATGAATTAAGATTCTCCAAAACGTCTTGTTAGCAGCCATTCTCAGGTCTTGCAAACTGAGGGCTATTGTCGGGTTGTCCTCTTTTCCTGCTGCCTTTCAACTGCCTTTTCCAGTGACTCTTGTTTTCTCATAACGTGACCAAAGAACGATAGCCTCATTTTAGCTTCTAGGGTTTCTTCATTGTCCAACTTTCACACCCATTTATAGTAACGGGGGATATTATGGCATGAATTGTCTTGATCTTGGTCACCAGTGACATTTAGGAATCTCATCTAGCTCCTTCATGGCTGCCCTTCCCAGTCTCAGTCTCCTGATTTCTTGGGTCCTCCATAGTGTTAGAACTCAATGGCACTAATGAAATTAAGGTCAATAAATTCAGCAGTAGCAAAACATATTTCTTCATAAGTCTACCTTGTAATCCTCCTTGCGTTTCAGTGAGAAAGGCAGGAGGGCATAAATGGAAGTATGTAGTGTTTGGCTGTTAGTTTAGATGGCTTTAAAGGTGGACTAGATTAGGTGGCTTTAAAGGTGAACTGAAGTCTTGGAAGATAGCTCCATCGGTGGTTGTTAGCCATGATAGCTGAACTGATCTCCATGTTCATAGGCAGTATACTGCTGCAGTGGGCCTTTAAGGACACTTGGGTGGCCGCAGTGGAAAACAAGTTGCTGGACTACATGGTCTATGAGTTATGTTCTTGGGTATTGTTTAAGATGAAAGGGCATAATGTAGTATTGACTTTTGTAGCAGGCAAAAGAGTAAACGTATGTCCAAAATGTACATTCAAATAACAGGATTGTGAATCTTTCTGAATTAAGACTCCATATTTCTCTTCTAGTGGTAAAAGGCAAGTGATTCCTCAATATACATGTAAGTTCTCAGTGCAATGTCCTGAAGGTCTTCAAATGCCCAATGGTATGTTGGTCTAGAAGACCTGTTTCACATTCATTGTGTTGGAAAGACACTTCCACAAAGCTGCATATTGGTTCTTTGTCTTTCTTAATCTCCAAAACACTGCATTAAGCCTGAAAATAATATTTTGGCTAAGTATTTTAAAGTCCCCATATCCATAGTAAAAAAGTAATGCAAATTACAAATAAGTAAAAAATACCCACAGTAGCATTTATGTGACCAGAATATGATCTTTGTAATACTGAGTGCATTGTTTTAATATACCAACAGTTTTCATGAAGAAACTAGATTAGTCATTGAAAGCACTTCAGGTTTGTTTGTTTTTTTAAGTTTGAATCTACATCCTCATTTTGAATGAATTGTGACAGGTTATATTGGGGGGGGGGGAACAGGTGTGATGAGCAGTTTTATTTTTGGATGAAAAGCACCACAATGAGGAAGTCATACTCAGTTTTGCAAGTCCATATTGTAGACTGAAGAGAGACTTGTATTTGGGATTCTAAACTATCCATTCAGAATTGGCATGGTGTGTTATATTGTTACTGTTATGTTCATACTGATTAACTGTGTTTAAAGTTTGCATTTCACCCCTGGAAAAGGTGCTGAGACAGGGGCAGGCTTCTTTTATAAGGCTTCTTGATGAAGTCTGGCAATACATGACATTTTCTTTTGTGTGGTTGTCCAACTAAGTCATACAACTTTTGTTTTGTATAGACTCAGAAGATATTGAGAGAACAGAGTAATTGGAAGAGTTGACTAGCAACCACATTACCATTGTTGAAAGGAAGAAAGCTTTGTCAGACTAAACCTTTTTAAAAGGTATGTATGAAGAATTTTATTTTCTTGTTGCAAAGCCTAGTTCAAGGGCTTCACTGTGCCATTAATTCAGCTGTGCCATACCTAGGGTGCTTATTAGCAGTTGTTTGTAACTAGATAGAGGTGTTCTTTTCCCAGAAACATGTGCACTGGAGTGTCCAGAACTTGTGTCACATTTAATTTTAAGTTCAAATGTTTGTGTTTTCCTATAAATAATTTTTTCCTTTGGAGGCTTGCTTGACCTTACACTTTCTGTAATAAGCTTGGTGTAGTGGTTAAGTGCATGGAGTCTAATCTGGGAGAACCTGGTTTGATTCCCCACTCCTCCACTTACACCTGCTGGATGACCTTGGGCAAGGCATAGTTCTGTCAGAGCTGTCCTTGAGAGAGCAGTTTCTCTCAGAGCTCTCTCAGCCCCACCTACCTCACAGGGTGTCCGTTGTGGGGAGGGGAAGGGAAAGGAGATTGTAAGCCTCTCTGAGACTCCTTTGGGCAGTGATGAGCGGGGTATATAAATCCAATCTCTTTTTCTTCTACGTGAACTGAACTACATTTGTTCTCATGTAGATGTGCATGAGTCTTTTTAAAAATAATGTGTGTGCGTGCACACTCCGCTATAAATATCAAATCCCTAAACAGTGGTGGGTATCATTGGAACGAGTATCCTTGACTGCCTTGACTGGAGTTCTGAATTCTTTGCAATTTTGTAATTGATCCAACAATCACAAGAAAGAAGTCCTTGTGTCGTTTCCTGTTTCTTTCTCTTGCTATGTTTGTGAGACACATCTCTTAATATTATCCTGGATAGTGTTGTAAAGCTCAACCAATGTCACTTTTGAATTTTACAAGCTGTCTTGGCTTCTCCACCTTCTGGGAGCTGTCCACACCTTGGGCCTGCAGGCTTAAGATCATGATTGGTTGTTGCTTACTCATGGCCATAGGCTTTTGATGGTTGTGTGGTACTGGTCACTCTGTCATCAAAACCATTTCTCTTGGAGTATAATGGTGGTTCTGCTGTGTCGGATCTTTCATCAGTGGAATATGTTGCCATTAGCTCAATGGAATGGTAGACTTTAACCTGTAAGAACTGTTTTGCATATGATTTTTCACTGGGTGAATTTTCCAATTGGTAATCCACCTATGTGTTTGAAGAGCTGGCTGACGGGGCAGGCTGGGGGCTCTTCTGTGGGTTGCCTTCAACAAGACTTTTGAGAATTAGAAACCAAGACTTCCCCCTTTTTTCCTGGCAATGTAGTTGAGTTTATTTCTTGTTTTAAATATACACAGGGTTCCAAGAAATGCTGCATTGGAAAACAGCATTATAGATTCCCCATTCAACACAATTCTCATTAGTTTTGTTCTTCCTACAGATGTGCTGACCAGAAGGATCCCTCATTTGTAGCCCTTGGTATATCTAGTGCCTTATAAATATGGGGTTTGGAAGTGACCTGAAGTATTCTCATGAAGCTTTGCTAAAACTGCAAGATTGGGAGTTGCGGCTACTGGAAATGGTGAAGAAATTTATGGCCACGAGAATAAAAAGTGACAAGGAATATGCTTCCACTTTACAGAATCTTTGCAATCAGGTTGATAAAGAGAGTACTTCACAACTGGATTATGTTAGTAATGTCTCTAAGGTATGAAAACAATATTTAGAAATTGAACTGAGCAAACTAAAAATTGTATGCATGTGTAAATGAATCCCAAATTTATTAACAACACACTAATGAGGAAATCTTAGAGATGATACATTGCAGTCCTGTGCTGACTTACTTCAGTCTAAGCAAATTGAAATCCATGAGTTTAGACTGAAGTAACACTGCACAGGATCACACTGTTAACATCCCTCGGGTACTGGTAGTCTGATTTAATTTGGGTACTGATCAGCTGAGTCACTTTGCCTCTGGAGTCCCTCTGATGGCTGGTATAATTAGTGGCTTTTTGTAGTCAATTAATTACTGTTTAGGTGAATCAGCAGTCCTAATAAGTACATTAATATTTTGAACAGTTTGAAGCAAGCTGCTGGTAATCCTTCAATTGAAGGTTAAATTTATACATTTAATATGCAGCTACACATATTAGGATGCCTCACTGTGATTTGTGCTATAAGCATCTGGCTGTGTTTGCCTTGTTTGAGTTTCTGTACTGGTATTAAGTTCTAGTACGTTCCCGCACCCCCCCATGAGCATTAAGTATTGTCTGATGAGAGCATAAGTGCAGAGCCAAGACTGATGATGTTCACAGTATTTTAAGCAAAGAATGTCTCAGCTTTTCACAGTTGTTAAATCTGGGTTTTTGAAATTACATTCTATGGAAGTAAAATGTTTGTATATGATAACTTGTAGCTAACTTGAAGGAAACAATTCGAATTAAACTTTTGAACAGTGAAGTAAAAAAAACAAGTGGTGTGTATATGCTTGTAGAACTGTATTATAAAATAACACAAAGGTTTTTACCAACACCAGATAATTGAGGGCTGCTATAAATTCATGTCTCTTTGATTCTGATAAATTTGCCGTTACCCCAGAGTACAACTTTAAAGGGTAATGGTTTACGGCATATGCCCCTGATTAACAGTAATGGGATCTTGACTTGACAGTCTTTGTCACTTAGCTCCTGCAAGAGGAACAAGATATGAGGAACCAGCATCATCATCAGTATTTTAATGGTAGCAATTTAGAGTTAGAACTGTACATGTTTGGGGAAGAAGGGCAGCTGTGGCTGCTTTGTGCTCACTGCCTTGGGGAGCACTGGGAAGAGGGCATGCCTAGATGCTTTTGGGCGGGAGGGGGCAGTTTTGCTTGTTATTGAATTTAATGGACACCTGGCTTTGTGGTTTTATTTCTGTCTAATTTCAGAATCCAGAGATTGAACAATGTCTTGTACACTTAGCAGACTTCTTTTCTGTAGCACAGCACAATGTGATTGCAATCTGTTGCCATCACCTGCCTGAGACCATGTTTTCTACATTTTTAAGGAAGTTCTTCAGTAGTGTGGCAGAGCGTGGCATAACCACTACATAATATGTGCTGGGTTATAAAATGATTGGGTATCCCTGTTCCCACCTTTTTCTTTCACCCTGTGGCCTTGCACCACTCTTCAGAAGTTGGGAAGAATTTTTTTCCCACCAAGACCTTGTAGACAGATGCTCCAGTGTTGGTGCTGTTTACAGATATACCTTGTTCCTCTGGCAATATTTGTGTCATTTGGTTTCTATTAGATATGTAGTTAAACTGGTGACTAACAGTGTCATTTTAAGCATAGTTATGCCCTTTTAATCCCATTGACTTCAATAAACTTAGAAGGGTGTAATTCTGCTTAGGATGGCAGTGTTAGTGAACCCATGTTTTGATAGTTATTTGTCAGCCATCTAGCTTTTCTGTTCCTTAGGCAGTAATGAAGAGAACTAACAAAATGGGAAAATGAAATAACATGTAAATGGGTTGGAATAGATTGTATAAATTACTTTTACTTGTCCTATTAGAAACATAATTCAGGTTCGTGAGCATGCTGCAGAAGTTGCTGCATTTCACTAGCTACCGTACTTTCTGAGTTGTTGGTTGTATGCTCCCCCCCCCCCGTAAGAATGATAGTTTCATTATAATGTCATTGCTTTTTCTGTACAGCTACTTTAGAGAACTTATTTGGAGCATTAATTGTGTTTACTGCAGATTTTATTTATTCTAGTTTTTGCAATCTCCATTTTTCAGCTGTGTCTCTGTTACATTGATTAATCATTTTATGAACCAAAGAATTTCTGGAGACCAAAAGTTTCATTGTTTGCTGTTCAAAGCATGTATTTATAGTAAGATGTCTCCATTTCCTTTTGTAAGATTTTGGTTCTGTAGACTGAATTCAGTTCTTCATGATGTCTTTTTGCAGTCTTAAATTATGATCATTTGCATTGCGAACGTCAGAAGTATTGTGTGAGTTCAATATCAGAATAGCTTAATTTACTGTGAAACTGGTATTTTGAGGAACTGGTAAGTGTACTTATACAAATGTGTGAATGGCTTAACAATGAATGGTTAGATAATCCGTCTGTACTTCAACTTCATAAATGTAATAAGACACATGTTCTTCAACATGCTGAATTGACTTCTGTTCGTGGTTTCCTAATAATAAATAAATGCTTTTTGAAACGTGAAAGTTTGTGCCCACATACTTTGTGTCTAAGCCAATAACAAATAAGGTTCCATTTTTCTTCAAGTCATGGCTGCTCATTGTACAGCAAACTGAACAGCTTAGCAAGATCATGAAGTCACATGCGGAAGACTTGAATGCTGGGCCGTTACATAGACTTACCATGATGATCAAAGACAAGCAGCAAATAAAGAAGAGTTACATCGGTGTTCACCAGCAGATAGAGGCAGAGATGTTCAAGGTATTTCACTTAATTACTCCTTGTTTTTAACTGAAAAGGATATTTGGCATTACAAGCTTCTCATCATTGTATTGGCAGGGAGAATCTATTGATGATTGTGGGGCCTGTTCTTGGTGGCCCTCTTGAAAGCCAGAACAGTCCAAGCCAGGGAATTAAGTTGAGAGAGCAGTTCTGTGGGTAAAATCTTTGACTTTCCGCCCTAGTTATCAGTTTTATGAGAAGCTAGGTTTTTTACTGCCTTTTTTATAAAAACTGTTCTAAGACTTATTATCTGAATTTGGATATTAGTAAACTTCTATAGGGAAATGTTGCTCATTTCCAGGTTAAACCATGAACGGTAGTTGAAAATAGTGCTAAGATGGCAGATGGGTAGTTAACAAATAACCAGTCATGTCGGGTAATTCAATAACACTAGGCTATTTGACGTGAGAAGGGACAGAAGTCAGTGCTAGGCACCAACTTTTTTGTGTTCAGTTTTCTCTGGAGGAGCTCTTCTTCATACGTAGTATGCATAATGTGAGGATTTCTTTGCCTACCTTATGAACGCATTCTTAACTTTACCAGAGATGCCCTTTTTGCTATATGTTTGGATTAAACATGTTAAAATAGCATTCATGTGATCCTTTATTTTGCCTTAAACAGATTACACAAGGATCACTTAAAACATTATACTGCAGAGGCTGACAAATTATTTTTCTTAGTAACATGTCACAAAAGGATCTGTAACATTTGCATGACAATTACTGTATGGTTCAGCACAGTTGTGGAGAGCTTCTGCATTAGTGCTGCATTTGTCAGTTGAGTGTCTTTTTATTAAATCAGAATGATTTAATGCCTTTTTTCTGTTTTTTGTCATGATAGGTAACGAAAACAGAATTGGAAAAATTAAAATCAAGTTATAGACAATTAGTTAAAGAAGTAAATTCTGCTAAAGAGAAGTACAAGGAAGCTGTGTCTAAAGGTAGGTATTTAATAGTTGGTTGTATGAGTGGTGAATCTGCATGACCCTTTAAGGAATTTTTTGCTGTCAAGTCACAGCCAACTTATGGCAACCCCATAGGGTTTTCAAGGCAAGAGACATTCAAAGGTGGTTTGTCATTGCCTGCCTCTGAGTAGCAAACCTGGGATTCCTTGGTAGTCTCCCATCCAAATACTGACCAGGGCAGAATCTGCTTAGCTTTCAAGATCTGATGAGATCAGGCTATCCTGGGCTGTCCAGGTCATACTTGTGCTTAATAAAACCACAGTTAAAACTAAACTGGTTGTTGGTGGAAAGTGCCATTAAGTCACAGCTGACTTATGGCAACCTGGTAGGGCTTAAGACAAGAGACTAACAGAAGTGGATTGGTATTGCCTGCTTCTGTGTAGCAATCTTGGACTTCCTTAGTATTCTCCTAAGTACTAACTAGGGCTGACCTAAACTGGCTCGCTAGTACAAAGCAACGTGAAATTCACTCTGTCTCCTCTACTTGCTCTTCCTTCAGATACCTGTTCTGAAGCTGACTGTATAGTGTGTATTGTCTGTAGGGATGGTCACAAACTGCAAACCAATGTGCTGTTTCCTGAACTGAACCTGTTCATTTAGGTTTGTGAGCCATTTAAAGTTTAAACCTCTGCTTTCTGCTCCCCAAGAAAGTGGCGGGGGGCAGAAAGCAGGGATTTAAATGGCTCAGAGCCATTTAAACCTAACAGCTGAGCAGTGGACCCCATTTAACTCTCTGGTTTTGCTCCCTTCTGCTTTCCAGAGAGTTAAATATGGAGATGAAGTGCCTCCCAGGGGACATTACACCCCCTCCTTTCTGCTGGCTGTGGCTTTCTCTGATCAGCAAAAAGGAAGGAGTAAAATGCCTCCCAGGAGGCACTTCACCTTCTCCTGTCTGCTGGCCATGGAAGTTAGTCATGGTTCTTCAGTTCATGTAACTTCAGTTTAGGTAACTTCAGTTTCCCTTGCTCGAAAGCCAGTTGAATTTGACTCTAGGGGGTGTTGCTCATGTCCGTTTCCAATCCAAAGAGCCAGCGCTGTCCGAAGACTTCTCTGTGGTCATGTGGCCAGCATGACTAAATGCCGAGGCGCACCAACACTGTTACCTTCCCACTGAAGTGGTACCTATTTATCTACTTGCAATTTCTTGCTTTCAAACTGCTAGGTTGGCAGGAGCTGGGGCCAGAGACAGGAGCTCACTCCGTCACGCAGCACTAGGGTCTCGAACTGCTGAGCTACTCACCTTCCGGTCTGCAGCTCAGTGTCTTTAACCTCTGAGCCAAAATTCATGACAAACTTTAGTTCATCAGCCGGTCCATGCCCATCCCTAGTTGTCTGTTTTTCTGTTTGCTTTTCTATCTCCTGGGATGGCTTTCTGGACCTCAACTCAATCTTTTGGGTTTATATACATTTTTTAAATTTTGAGCAAACTGCCTTTTCACTTCCCTTATCAAAGCTGAATGTTTGTGAATATTGTTGATGCTGTCATTTATTCAGTAGTTAGGATGTTTGTGAATGTTCTATTACATGCAACAAGTTAGTCAATTGTTGCTAAAGTCTTCACTAGAAGAAATAAAAGTTAGTATATTACGATATAAATATTGACTGTGATTGGAAGGACTGCTTCAGTTTAAGTAGAAGGCATGCTCTATCCCAGTATATATTTTTAAAAAACTTTTAGTAGGTAGCTGCTGCTTGAGAGAAGACAAGTTCAAAGCTGCCTTAGGCTGATGGAACTAGTTTGGCGTTTTGGTAATGCAGTATTACAGTATGGTTAGCAATGAAATATTTAAGTAGAAGGTTTTTTTCATTGACAAAATATTTAAGTAGAAGGTTTTTTTCATTGACAACTTAAAAACTGAAAAATCACCAGGCCCAGATGGCATACATCCGAGAGTTCTGAAAGAACTCAAATGTGAACTTGTAGATCTCCTGACAAAGATATGTAATCTTTCCTTAAAATCTGCCTCCATTCCTGAGGATTGGAAGGTAGCTAATGTCACTCCCATCTTTAAAAAGGGTTCCAGAGGAGATCCGGGAAATTACAGGCCAGTCAGTCTGACGTCGATACCGGGTAAATTGGTGGAAACCATTATTAAGGAAAGAATTAGTAGGCACATAGATGAACAAAACCTATTGAGGCAGACTCAGCACGGTTTCTGTAAGGGAAGATCTTGTCTCACTAACCTGTTAGTGTTCTTTGAGGGGGTGAACAAACATGTGGACAAGGGGGATCCAATAGATATTATTTACCTTGACTTCCAGAAAGCTTTTGATAAAGTTCCTCATCAAAGGCTCCTAAGTAAGCTCAAAAATCATGGGATAGAAGGACAAGTCCTTTTATGGATCAAAAACTGGCTAGTTCATAGAAAACAGAGAGTGAGTGTAGGTGGGCAATTTTCTCAGTGGAGGGTGGTAAGCAGTGGGGTACCGCAGGGATCAGTACTTGGTCCACTGCTTTTTAACTTGTTCATTAATGATTTGGAGATGGGAGTAAGCAGTGAAGTGGCTAAATTTGCGGATGATACAAAGTTGTTCAGGGTGGTGAAAACCAGTGAGGATTGTGAGGCACTCCAAGGGGATCTGTCAAGGATGGGCGAGTGGGCGTCAACATGGCAAATGGGGTTCAATGTGGCCAAGTGCAAGGTGATGCACATTGGAGCCAAAAATCCTAAATATAAATACACATTGATGGGGTCTGAACTGGCAGAGACTGAGCAAGAGAGAGATCTTGGAGTTGTAGTGGATAACTCACTGAAAATGTCGAGACAGTGTGTGACTGCAATAAAGAAGGCCAATGCTATGCTGGGGATTATTAGGAAGGGTATTGAAAACAGATCAGCCAATATAATAATGCCCCTATATAAATCAATGGTGAGACCTCATTTGGAATACTGTGTGCAGTTCTGGGCACCACACCTTAAAAAGGATATTATAGCTTTGGAAAAAGTGCAGAAAAGGGCAACTCGAATGATAAAAGGGTTGGAACACTTTCCCTATGAGGAAAGGTTAAAGCGCTTAGGGCTCTTTAGCTTGGAGAAAAGACGACTGAGGGGTGACATGATCGAGGTTTATAAGATTATGCATGGGAAAGAGCAGGTAAAGAAAGAGGTACTTTTCTCCCTTTCTCACAATACAAGAACTCGTGGGCACTCCATGAAACTGCAGAGCGGTCGGGTTAGAACGGATAAAAGGAAATACTTCTTCACCCAAAGAGTGATTAACACATGGAATTCACTGCCACAGGAAGTGGTGGGTGCTACAAGCATGGACGGCTTCAAAAGGGAATTAGATAAGCATATGGAGCAGAGGTCCATCAGTGGCTATTAGCCACAAGGTATAGCTAGGGGCTCTGGGGCAAGTGATGCTCTGTCTTCTTGGTGCTTGGGGGGGGGTCAACAGTGGGAGGGCTTCTAATGTCCTGGCCCCACTGCTGGACCTCCTGATGGCACTGGTATTTCTGGCCACTGTGTGACACAGAGTGTTGGACTGGATGGGCCTTTGGCCTGATCCAACATTGGCGTCTCTTATGTTCTTATGTTCTTATGACCAGTTTATCTAAGTAAACTACTAAATAAGACTATAGTATATTGGTTTTAACAGTCGGTCTATTGAAAGTCTTAACCATATTAACTGACATTCAAAGCTTAGACAAGAAATTATGGTGGTGCAGTTGAAGTGAATTAAGAAAAGATTAGTCTTAAACATCTTCAGATGAATCAGTTTAGTGTTCATGAAATTCTGTGCTGATCTTAAGTGTAGGCTGATTAACTTGGAAACAATTGAAACATCCTGTTTAGTCTAGTTTATAAATTATTCCATTTTAAGTAGTAGCAGAAGTATGTGTTGTATTATGTTTAAATTTTTATAATGATTGACATTATAAGGCATATAATAAAAATCAAAGTATATATTCAAAGTGATTTCTAACATTGTAAGATATCACAAGTTAATTATCTGCAATTGTCATTAGTGGGATGAACATTTACGGAATGCTTATACAAAGGCAGATAGCTATAGGAATGAGAGAACTGTGCAACACTGTTGAATTCTTCTTATTAAAGAAGGGCAGAAATACTTGCATATTAATGTCCAACTAACACATTACATGTTCATCATACTGGGTACTCCAGAATCAAAGAGTGAAAAGCTTTGAAAAAGGATTTTAAAGTATTTGTTGCAAGAAACTGCATTAACCTCCTAGTGTACCACTGTAACTGACAAGCCGGTTATAGTCATTAGAAGTAAAGTACTTGTAGAGTTTTTCCTTACAAAAGGGATGTTTTAGAAAGACATCATAGTCTGGGGACTTTTGCTACAGTCCTTAAAGACCAGACTTGCTGCTAATCATTTGCTGTAATATTTAAATCACATCGCAGCTTCTAAACATGCCAGATTATCTAGATGGAGGTCTGCTTATAAGAACATAAGAACATAAGAGACGTCAATGTTGGATCAGGCCAAAGGCCCGTCCAGTCTAACACTGTGTCATACAGTGGCCAGAAATACCAGTGCCATCAGGAGGTCCACCAGTGGGGCCAGGACATTAGAAGCTCTCCCACTGTTGACACCCCCCCAAGCACCAAGAAGACAGAGCATCACTTGCCCCAGAGCCCCTATCTATACCTTGTGGGTAATAGCCACTGATGGACCTCTGCTCCATATGCTTATCTAATTCCCTTTTGAAGCCGTCCATGCTTGTAGCCGCCACCACTTCCTGTGGCAGTGAATTCCATGTGTTAATCACTCTTACTGTCTTTGTGAACCAAGACCTCTTGTTTTTTGTCTGCCCACTTATATGGGCAAGCCCTGCTAATGCTTAGTGATAGTAACCTCTTGGTGCAACAGAGGGTGAACTAAAGTTCATAGAGAATATTATGATGCTGTGGCTCACTGGCAGAGCATCTGCTTGGCATGCAGATGGTCAGAGGTTCAATTCCTGGCATCTCCAGTTAAAAGGATCAGGTAGGAGGTGATGTCAAAGACCTCAGCCAGAGACCCTGGAGAGCTGCTGCCTGTCTGAGTAGACAGTGCTGACTTTGATGGCCCAGTGGTGTGATTCACATGATGGAAAGTTAAAGAAAGTGAGAATGTGGACTGGTGCTAGTGGTGTGACGAGAGGGTTGTCCAAAGATCTCTGTTTGGTAGGTTGTTGAGCAAATGTGCTCCCTCAATGCCACTAGAGGGCATACTGGGGTCACCTTCCACCTGTGCAGAGAGGCTTCAAATTCTGAGGGGGTTGAATCTTCACCCGACTCCACCCTGGTCAGGATTTTCCCGCACCCCTGCCCTTCTCTCTGAGCTATCTCCGTGGAGAGAAGAAGAGCCCTGACTGTGTTCTCCTTGGCTGTGGGCTGGAGGAACTTAAATAATTCATCACAATACTTGTAAGGACTTCCCCGACCTCTGGTTTATAAGGAACCAATTTATCCTGGGTGTTGCCTCACTTCCCTGGAAATGGCTTGGAACTGGTTTGTGCCCCTTTGTGGACAACTTTGCATTGGCCTCCTTTCTGGCCTGACCCCATCAAGCTGTGGAGGCATGGCTGTGTTTTTTAACCTGCAAGGGCCTGAAGACACTTCTGCCAGCCTGAGGAATCCTGGTCCCGAAGCCTCACCAACCACAGGCCTTGCCTATGAGAGCTGGTCATGAGTCCACTGTCGGAGCTCCCATCCAGCTCTGCCCAAAGAAGTTCAACTAGATTTTGAAAAAGTGAAACTAAAGTGAAGCTTATACTGCATATGATCTGTTTTAGCAATATTGGTCAAAAATACTGTGCAAAAATTCAGTCAAATGTAAATGTCAAAGAATGTATATTATTGTAAGGTATTCTTAATAAACCAATACAATAAAAATATCTGAATGTTTCACAGTATACTCTTACACATAGTAATCATCAGTCTTTCAAGACATCTCATTGTTGTTCTACCATGTATGATATCTCATCATGTAAAGTACTGAAAACCATGTCCTTTCAGCATCAACTCGAAAATAATAAGTGCAGATATTCAAATTTGGAAGCTCGCTTCTTTAAAGGTGTTTCAGTTGTGATCCTATGGATACCCAGATGAAATCTGTTTCAAGAATTCTTTCTCAAGGATCGCTTCTCTTATGTCTGTCTTGAATTGTCCTGCAGGTAAGTTTCAATGTCAAATAGCACAGCTGTCGTGGGTCCTAGGTCTGCTGAGGCTAAATACTCCTCAGATGAGGAAGAGGCGAAGAACCCTCAACTATACCTGAGGAGGAAGAGTCCCCAGCAGCTGCACAGGAGATGCAGCCAGAAGGAGAGGCCGATCCTGAGCCTGGCCCAGCACCCCCAGTTGCAGACAGCCCAAGGCCAGACTCCTTGCCTAGTTCTCCTGAGTGCCCCAGGTGTAGGGCACGCCAGAGGCTGACTATGCAGGAGCGAAGAAGGAGTGCCAGACTCCAGCTCCTGCAGAGGCAGAGGGAAGAGCTGTAAGCCTTTGCAGACTCAACCCCACGGAAGGGAAGGACTTGCTCAAAAGCACTCAGTGCACTTGGTTCAACGCGGCAGCAGCTTTGCTCACTCAGACCTGCTCCTTGTCCTTGCAGCCTTGACTTGACCTCCTGGCTCTTTGACTTTCGGCTCTGACTGACCTTGATTCTGGACTGTGTTTACAAGCTTCCAGTGTGTGGTCTCTGGGGCAGCCAGCCAAGACAGCACAACAGCATTCATACATTCATAACTGCAAGGAAAAAAGAATGACCTAATAAAACAAAAATCACTCACCAGTATCTTTTTATAGCTGTATCTGAGTCAATACATCACGTTTATAGCGGAACGTGAACCACCAAAATTCATACAGAAACCTTCCACAAAAGGGTAAAGCATTCTCAGAATTATACATACATGGTGGAACAACAATGAGATGTCTTGAAAGACTGTGATAATTACTATGTATAAGAGTCTATTTCTAAGAATATACTGTGAAACATTCAGATTTTTTATTGTATTGATTTATTGGGAAGATAGTACCTTACAATAATATACATTTCAGACATTTACATTTGACTGAATTTTTGCAGTGTTTTTGACCAGTATTGCTGTATACCACCATGGTCCCTATACTTGTTGCTGTGATCTGATTTAGCTGTAGCAACTCGAGCTCCTGTGTTAGAGGAGTTAAACAATAAATATATACACTGCAAAAATCTATTTTTATAAATTAATGTGTTCTATTTGTTCCATCTTATAAAGTGCATTGTGTGCTTATAGTATCCTAAAACTGGTATATATTCCTTTCATGCAATATCAACAATAATAATAAATTCATTCAGTATAATAACTACCAGTCAATTTACATCCTTTTTTCCACCAAAGTCAAACCCCAACGGGAGTTTCTAGAATTATACACCCGCTTCTCCGTGCTTGAAAGTCTTCTAAAGGGGGAAAGCTTTCTTTTGTGGTTACATTGATGTTTAAATTGATGTTTGTTGCTGGTCCTACGAGAGGCTGTTAAAAGACATAATTCATGAATCTAACCATTATACAATATTTCTAATATGGTTTCACAAAGTTTTCTTACCACATTAAGCAGCTGAAGTTCATAGACGGAGCGCTCTTGTTTTTCTCATGGCTGCCTAGTGTTGACCTTGTTCTCTGGCCATTAAATCTTACAGCACCTGTTAACATTTCATATGTGTATTCTCTAATGAAAGTGGCAGTAGTGAAGAGTCCACATTCCACTTCATAATGCATTTCAGTTAAATAACAGTCTAAACTTTGGATGTTTAAAGGGGATATTCTCCCCTTTTTTTTGTCGAAGTGAGATGGTAATCCAGTTCACAGATGGCATGAGAGGTCCATTGTTTGGTCCATTGTTATACTGAATGAATTCATTATTATTGTTGATATTGCATGTAGGGAATATATACCTGTTTTAGGATATTATAAACAGCACACAATGCACTTTATAAGATGGAACAAATAGAACACATTAATTTATAAAAATAGATTTTTGCAGTGATCTGATTTAGGTCAGATTTGTTCTGTGGCTTGCACAATAGTTCTAATACTCATTATACACCATTTTATCTAAAACCGTGCTCATGGAAGTAGCCAGTTAAGTAGCTCCATATGGATTACTAAAATATATGCACTGTAAAGTCAGATCATCAGTAAATCTTTTTTCAAATGAATGTTTAGTACATTTTTTTGATAGGTGACATGAAGGACCTGTATCTGAGACCCTGGAAAGCTGAGTTGAAGTACACAATACTGTTCTTCATAGACTAGGGGTCTGATTCAGTGTTAAGGCAGTTTCATGTGTTCATTTTAGCAGGCTTCTTTTATGATGGAAACATTTAAAACTATTGTAGCTCAGCCGCAGGATCTGTTTCAGATGTCAGGAGTTCAGGTCTGCAACTATTACATAATCAAGAGAAGAGTCCCTCTAGGCATACTCAATGTGTATTCTGTCATGACTGAGAAGCCAGAGCCACTCCCCATTCATCTGGAATGGTGGGGAGAAGTTCCAGGCAGTCTCATATCTCTTTTCTTTAAGCAGTGTGGTGTAGTGGTTAAGAGCCAGATTGGTGTAGTGGTTAAGTGCACGGCCTCTAATCTGGGAGAACTGGGTTTGATCCCCCACTTGCAACCGCTGGATGACCCTGGGCAATCCATAGTTCTGTCAGAGCTGTTCTTGAAAGAGCAGTTCTTGAAAGAGCTCTCTCAGCCCCACCTACTTCACAGGGTGTTTGTTGTGGGGAGGGGAAGGGAAAGGAGTTTGTAAGCTGCTCTGAGACTCCGAGTGAAGGGCAGGGTATATGTCCAATCTTTTCTTCTTCACTTATGAACAGGAAAGAGAAAAGGATGAATTTGGGCCATGAACTGAGGAACTCCAGAAGACAATGGTTATATTACAAGCCAAGTAACTTGGCATTGCCAGTGGTTAGTCATTAATATGGGGTATTAAACACTATATGGGCATCACTCGGCCTCCACTTGTCAAGTCATGTATCATTTGGATTTTTTTTTCCTTTTAAGAGCTGTTAGAGAACAAGACACAGCTCAGCTTGGTGTCATGTCATTTCAAAGCATAACTACAGGTTTTGTGACACAGTAATGAAAATATTTCAGCTTCATTTTGGGAGTCCAGATAATAATTGATTGTAGTGTTTAGCTGAAACAGCCTTGTAAGTAACCAGAAACTGATGTGTCTTCAGGTGAACATTTGTGATGAAACATGCAGGTGTTGCATTAGATTCATGCACTCTCTACTTTTTTCCTTCCTATCTGGAGGAGAACCTGGAATCCTAAAAACAGAAAATATTAGAGGTTTATTGTATTTAGAGAGACTATAATGTGGTGTTTTAAATGTCACATTAGAAAATCTAGATGCAGACTTCTGAGCAATTTTTGATACCACCTGAATTATATAAATATGCACCCAATTTTTCTCAGTGCCTGTGAAAGGCTGGCACAGAAGAAACTTAGGAAATATCTGGGTGTACGTTTGCAGTCTAAATTGTTGGATTCCAAAAGTTTGTACTCATGACACTTTAAATACCCCCCTTTGTGTTTGCAGATTCTGAATGTTTAGTGCACTTTTTAAAACTAGGCTATGTGTATGGTCATGTGCTTGCTTTACTGTTCAGTTCCTCTTGAATAACCAGTAATTCAGACTTGTAGGTGTGGCATGTTTGTAAACAGAGAAGTTGAATATAAATGTAGTGCTGTTTCTTTGAACTGCTTTTGTTTCTTGATCTAATATACAGACTTCAGTTAAGTAACTCTACCCCCAACTGCAGCCAGTGATTGGTATCTAGAATAACTGCTTCATGGGCAATTAGTAAAAACAAAAATAACCCCTTCTGTATTTATGGGTAACAAAATGTTTTTTTCAACCACTGTAGATGCATGCTTCATAAATACATTTCATCCGTATCGTGTTACAAATAAATAGTATTGCACCATCTCATGCAGGGTAAATATTTATAGGCCTTAGAAAATGCTTGTCGCTTGGGAGTGTGTACAAATGCTGTATTGGACATTGTGTACATTGTTAATTCAATATGAATTATATAAATGTGCACAAATTCACTATACATAGTTCATGTGCAGATTTTGCATTTTGGGTTTCTTCATTGTTTGAGGTTTCTAGTTCTAACATGTTGTAGTAGACAGAGGGCAATTCTAATCAGGTCTACTCAAATGTAAGCCTCATACTATTAAGTGGGACTTCCTTCCATAAAAGTATTTTTAGGATTACAGCATAAGAAGAGGTAATTTGGGATTTTTAGATTTATCCAGAAGTAATTGATTTACTGGAGACAGATTCCCAGTAGAACTCAGAGCAAAGAGCTGAGGGAATTATGTGCTCTGTACTAAGATGCATCTTTATACTTCAGTGAGTACCCCTTCTTGTGAAATGATGAAATCCATGGCAGTTTTCTCTAGTCTTTAGCAGCAGAAGTTGAACTTCTGAAAGAAAAATGAGAGCTCTGATTCTAGGTTTTATAATGGCTGGATTGTGCAGGGATGGCCACATTGATTCTGACCGTAAACAATAACATAGTACCATTATGTCTCCAATTTGCAATTTCCCCTTTTTGGAGCAACCCCCCCCTGCAGTTTTATGCAGGCTTCCAGCAAAAATTAATGCTATTGAAATTAGTGGCTCTTTTTAAACATCTAATATACAATCCTATGCAGCATAACTTCTGATGGAACCCATTGAAATCAATGGGTTTAGTCTGGAGCAGGGGTGGCCAAACTTGCTTAAGGTAACAGCCACACAGAATAAACATCAGATGTTTGAGAGCCATAAGACATGATCAAATATTACACACATGTTTTTATTGAAAAATATGCAAATTTGCTTTTTATTAACATTAAATTAGACTGTGTGAAAGAGCCGCATGCGACTCCCAAACTGCAGTTTGGCCACCCCTGGTCTGGATTAACCCCACAGGATTGCAGTGTAAATGTGTATTTCAGTCCCACTAGCTTGATTGAAACTTAGTTCTGGGTAACATTTTCTGGATTGCACCCTGTGTGTGGTCGATGAAATGCTTACCTTCTAGAATGCTTCTACAAGCTGTGAGCCTCTCTTGAAATGAGCAGAACTGTGTAATTGAGTTTTTGGCTCATAATAGTTGTTGTGGTCTGGCATATTATGCACTGCCTATTGCCGTAAACATTAAACATTTACCAAGAAGTGATTGCAATAGAATTGTAATCAGATTTTTTTAATGAACATCATTATACAGCTGAAGAGGAACTGGTTGTTTCTTTCTCCTTTTATTGACAAGTGGAACATGCATTTACCCTAATTCATTCACATGTTTTAAACATACCAAAGTTCAGTTAGAGTTTTGAGAGAGCGAAAGCAGAAAATAAGTATTGTTTATGTTGTACTCTTACATTTGTTATTAAACAAGGCCTATCAGTTGTTTGATAAATTAGGGTGTTAGAATACAAAACATGTGATAACAGATTTGTCTCCCCCAGAACTCTTAACATGCTATCTTAAATGGGAAAAAGTCATCTGTTTTATTTTTGAAGATTTAAAACATTGTGCAGGCATCTGACAATTGAAGAGAACCAGTGACAATCCCAAGGCTTGGTTGCAGGCAGTCAAGAATGTTATCCTTCAAGCTTGCCACAGGGATAAATATAAAATAGCATTGTAAATATCTGGAGGAAAAGCAGATGTTACTGCAGGCAGGCTTCAGCAAAAGGGAGTTGAGACAAGGTTGGTGATCATTTGGGGCTGGTGTCCAAATGACAATAGCAAGAGACTTGACAAGATCGTTTTCCTTCCTGGTTTGACTGGTAGCAGTAAGAAGCATTCAGTCTCTTCCATGGAAGGGTATGTGTAGGAAAGGATTTGGACCATTGGTGACTTCTCTCCTCCTCACATAGGCTAATAACTCATAAGCTGGTTCTAGGTAGAATTGTCAACCTCCAGATGGGGTTTGGAATTTTCCCCAAATTATGACTGATCTCCACACTGTGGCTTACGTATATGCAATAGCTAGAAACAACAATATAATAAAAACTTTGAATCTTAAAACAACAACATAAGGTGCTAATAATAATATAAGTAACGCTGGTGAAGGCAGAGTAGCATCAACACACTGGTAAATGCAGTCAGTATTAGATTTTAGTGTTGGTGGAAGTCAGGCTGTTGGTGATGGTATTGGGCCCAGGGCCTTGGTGTGTTGGGTGCGGCTCCTTCATTAAAGGCCTGGTGGAAGAGCTCCATCTTGCAGGCCCTGCAGAACTGTAAAAGGTCCCACAGGGCTCTACTGGGAGCTCATTGCACCAGCGTAGAGCCACTACTGAAAAGGCCCTGCCCCTAGCTGATGCCAGCCTGACGTCTTTAGGGCCCGGAAGGGCCAGACGGTTTTGGGATCCTGACCACAGTGCTCTCTGGGGAACATGTGGGGAAAGGCGGTCCCTCAGGTAGGTAGGCACCTGACCATAAAAGGCTTTAAAGGTAAATACCAGCACTTTGAAGTGAATCCAGTATGCTATAGGTAGCCAGTGAAGTGCTTTTAGTGCAGGCTGAATGTGCTCCCGCATAGGGAGACCCAACAACAGCCTGACAGCTGCATTCTGCAATAGCTGAAGCCTCAGGATTTGGGTCAAAGGCAGCCCCATGGAGAGAGCGTTACAGTAGTCTAACCTCGAGGTGACCATTGCATGGATCACTGTCACCAAGTCGTTGTGTTCAAGGAAGGGAACCTACTGCTTGATCAGCCGAAGGTGGTAAAAAAGGCTGACTTAGCAGTGGCTGCTACTTGGGCCTCCATCATTAAGGAGGCATCCATGAGCACTCCCAAACTCCTAACCTCTGTTGCTGGCACCAACGGTGCACTGTTGAAAGTTGGAAGTGGAATCTCTTGTCCTGGGCCACCCCAACTCAAGCACAAGACCTCCATCTTCGTCGGATTCAATTTCAATATCTGTAGCAGAACATTGACCCTAAATTTATATAGCTATAGTTGGCCACATTTTTTTTCTTTTTCATCCAAATGAAATATTAGTTAAAAGCTAATGCCGATATTGAGAGTGCAGCTCTAAGTTGTAAGGCATACTTGAATGGAATTTTAGGTAGTTTCTTCTAGAATACCCCACCTTAGAAAATATTGTTTCCTTTTATGAAACCGTATGGCAAATATAAATATTACTCTAGCAGCAGCTTCTCAAACATTTGTATTTCCAGAATAATGGAAGTGGTTACTTAGTAGAAACATTTCTTAGAATGGTCTCTGTTCAATTAAAAATGAATTAACTATGGATGTTACTTATTTAAGTACATGAGAACTGTTCTTTGTAGTCAATTGAAGTTGCTGACTTTAGAGAGACAAAGATTTACATAGTATCTGGGGGGGTGCCTTTTAAATTCATATCAATACTTTAAAAATATTTTAGCCATTGAAAAAGGTAGCCCTCAAACTGGTCAGCAAACTTTAAAATATATTTATATACTTTTACAAAAGCTGCAGTGAGCAGACATGACATTCTCTGACTTCCAAAAATGAATGACTTTAGGTTTGTGCTTGTTAACCTAATGCGTAATCTAAAAACAAAACTTCTGTGTGCAATAGTCCTTCAGAATATTGTTTTGATTCCTATGGACATCGTTTGGTAAATCTTAGCTATTTTGTTACCTGCTGGATGTCTAGATCAGGGGTCCCTGACCCTTTTGAGCCTGTGGGCACCTTTGAACATCTGATACAATGTGGAGGGCACAGCCACAAAATGGCACCCACAAAATGGCTGCTGCAGGAGATGGAGCCAGGTACAAAATGGCTACGGCAGGTTATCTTCACTTTCAATGAAGATTCTTCTGGGATGGTGGCAGCTGCTTTTAGAGCATTGTTTTTCAAAATCTGCTCAGGCAATCAAATCTCCAGTGGTCAATCAGAAGTCTTGCTTGGTAAGAGCCCCACGTCGTCTTGCCCACTTTCTAAAAGCACTCAGTGGATACCAGGAAAGGTGTCAGCTGGTGCCGTGGTGCCCACAAGCACACTGTTGGGGATCCCTGGTTTACACTGGAATAAAAAATAGGCACAATTTAAGAAGTATTGATTATGTTTACCTGTTTTTTTCATTACAAGGAATGCGTGTATCTAATTGGATACTAAGTCTAGCTTAGAATTTTAACTTTCATTAAATGGATTTGTTTAGTTGAAGAACACTGTGTACTTCAGTAGACTAAACTACATGCTATTTGAAAGCTCTCTGATTTAAACCTTTCAAACATTAAAAAAAGCCAGCACAGACAGTGGAGTGGTAGAGAGACAGATGGATACCCATCTGTATCAGTCTTTCTGCGTTTGACCCACACTGTGGCTAACAGTAGCTTGGGGGGGGGCATTTTGGTGGAGAAAAGGGTAAATCATCCTGACCATAGTGTTGCTACCCCAGCCCTGTTACTTCTGTCCCACTGTAGCTGCTCTGAAGCCAAATTCCATAGAGTCTTATGGCATAGGTGGGTTAGACCCCTTACTCATATGGGGTTGTATAGCAAAACTCCTACTGTAGTCCTCTTTCCCCCAATATTGAAGCCTTTTAGAAATATTTGGGATGTGAATTTGTTGTATAAAAGTTATGAGAAAAATTTACTCCCTTATACAGAAGAACTAGAAGTCTAAATATAGGAGTCATTCTTAATGTATGTTAACTTTGCAAGAGTCTTTTATAAATGATGTTTCAAAGTAAAAACACACAGATCTTGGAAGTATAGTGTTATAAGGAGTATTGAAGTTGTACATGGTAAGGTTATTTAGTCACTTCCTAGAACAATAAGCAGTGCAGTGCCTCACTCTTCGCATGTGAGCAATTCCGATTTTTAGCTATGCAAATGAAGACCAAACCTACAGGTAGCTGTGTTGCTGTCTAGATAAGAAAAAAGTCTGAAGAGGAATGGTGACAAAGATGTTATTATAGCTCGCAAAAAACAAACACATGCACGCTTGAAACTGTTCCTCAAGCTCCTGAACAAAACAAAAAAGGAAAAAGGGACGGTGGAAAGAAGTATTGTTGGTAGACAACAAGTTGGATGCCAGTGTGTTGTTATGGTCCTAGGATAGTAATTCAGGATGCATTTTGCTGAGTAATTAGTTCAGTGCATATCCTATACAAAAATATCAGATTGCCTGGAGTATGCCTTGGTGCAAAGAAGCAATGACCACAATCCCTTTGAAATTATAAAAACCATCATTTATTCAAATCTGCCTTGAGTTCTTATTGAAACTTGTGGGTTTCTGGTAAGATACTGAGCAGAAATAAAGAAAAAGGAGATTCTCATTGGCTTTAGAGGGAGACTGCAGAATTTGCTTTGGTTAGGGATTCTCATTAGTTTATTTTAAAATGCCTATATTAGATGGCAAATATATAAATATGTGTGATACGTAGATTCAAAGAATCAAGCAGCTAGCTCTGAGAGGTCCAAATGTCAGCCTGTTTTTGAATTGAAATGACTTTAGGTGTATCTCAAGCAGTTTTTTGTATTCCACTCAAGATGTATTCCTTTATTGCTGCTGAATATGCAGTTTTGGGTAAAATAAGGACACTTTTAATTTCTATTGAATTCACTAGAACAGTGTTAAGCACATACTGTCCTGCCCCACTGAAATGCAAATGATTTGCTTTACTTAAATACAGACTCTTGTGATTGCTGCCTGTAAAATTATCATGGATTTTTATTGATTTTGCTTCAGGAAAAGAGACTGAAAAAGCCAAAGATCGCTATGATAAAGCCACTATGAAACTCCACATGTTGCACAATCAGTATGTGTTGGCACTGAAAGGAGCACAACTGCACCAACATCAGTATTATGATACTACACTTCCTCTGTTCCTTGACTCCTTACAGAAGATGCAAGAAGAAATGATTAAAGCACTGTAAGACTCACTTCCCCCCTGTACTGTTCATCTGTGAAACGATATGTATTTCCTTTAATTTATCAGTTATGTTGTGTTCATAGAATCATAGAGTTGGAGGGGGCCATACAGGCCAGTTTGATGTAGTGGTTAAGAGCACGGATTCTAATTTGGGAGAACTGGATTTGATTCCCTACTCCTCCACATGTAGCCAGCTAGTGTGACCTTGGGACAGTCGTAGGTTCTTTCACAGCTGTTCTCTCAAGGACAGTTCTCAAAAGACCTCTCTCAGCCCCACCTACCTCACAGGGTGTCTGTTGTGGGGAGAGGAAGGGAAGGAGATTGTAAGCCGCTTTGAGACTCCTTCAGGTAGTGAAGGGTGGGGTATAAATCCAGTCTCCTCTTCTCCTTCTCCTTCCCCTCCTCCTCCTCTTGCTCCCCCCCCCGCTCAATACAAGATCAGCCTAGAGCATCCCTGACAAGAGTTTGTCCAGCCACTGCTTAACGACTGCCAGTGAGGGAGAGCTTACCACCTCCCTAGGTAGCTGATTCCACTGTTGAACGACTCTTTCTGTAACAATTTTTTTCCTAAGATCCAGCCGGTACCTTCCTGCCCTTAATTTAAACCTGTTATTGCGAGTTCTGTCCTCTGCTGCCAACAGGAACAGCTCCCTGCCCTCCTCTAAGTGACAGCCCTTCAAGTACTTAAAGAGAGCTATCATGTCCCCCTGCAGCCTCCTCTTCTCCAGACTGAACATTCCCAAGTCCCTCAGCCTTTCCTCACAGGGCTTGGTCTTCAGGCCCCTGATCATGTTTGTCACTCTCCATAGAAATTGTAAGGTTTTTTTTTCTGCTAAGTGATGGATATTCTTTTTGTGGAAGGAACCTTTCTGTGAGCAGGATGGTGAAATCTTGCTGTGGAAGAACTGCTTCTGCAGAAAGGAACTTTAGGATCAATAACATATGCTGCTGTTCTTGCCCACGAGTGCTGTTTTACTGTGGTCATAAACTGTCATTAGTCTTTTATATTCAATGAAGGGATAAGATAGTAGTTGTCTGTGTCTCTTTTGCAGTCTCCATCCTATAATGGGTCTGTTAAGGTAAATGAAACTGTATTGTGGATTTTTTAAAAAAAGTATAGCTACTTGTTTAGACATTCTAAAACTAGGTATTCCATCTTCAAACAGCTGCTGAAATATTAATGTCTTGAAATAAATGCAGATGGCATTTTTAATTTTTGAAGTAAATTATTTTGAAGTAAATTATTAAGTTGGAACCTTTGACTTTCGCAAAGTGTCTGACTTTGTTTGTCCTCTCTCTCTCTCTCTCTCTCTCTCTCTCTCTCTCTCTCTCTCTCTCTCTCTCTCTCGTGTGCGAGTGAGAGAGTGAAAGAAACAGAAGCTTTCCCTTTTTTCTATCAGCAACAGAGAGTACCGTTATTCCTGTCTGCATAAAATTGGGCCTGCCTGCCTTTATCTGTTCAGTGGTTTAGATTTGCTTAGGTCTCTAGGGAACACTTTGTAACAGTAGTATTTCTCTTGCCTTATAAAACTTGTTTAGATGGGCCAAACAAATGGATATAGATACCCAATGTAATAGTTTAGCATTATATAGACTCTGATCAGCTTGCACAATGCTGACTGTTCAGAATCAGCTTCCTAGTTGCTGGGACATAAGAAGAACCAGAGTGGAATTGACCATAGAGCCCTCTAGTCCAGCATTCTGTTCACACAGTGGTTGACCAGCTGCCTCTAGGGAGCCCGTGAGCAGGGTGACTGCAACAGCATTCTCCCACCTGTGTTCCCCAGCAATTCATGTAAAGAGGCATTTTGCCTCTGCTGCTGGAGGGAGTAGATTCCAATATGGCTACTAGCTATGATGGTTTAGTAGCAATCGATAGCTCCATCCTCTATGCATTGTCCACTCTTCTTTTAAAGGCTTCCAAGTTGGCTGTCTGTCTTCAGTTTGTTAGTCATATGAAAGTGGCATTGAATATGAAGTATGCATCAGACCGAAGATTTATATTCATATACGTTGAAATCACACGATAAAAACAGACCTGCATTCAACAAGTAGCATATGGCATACAACTGAACTCTTTTGTCTTGCACTTTCCTGGTTCCTGCTTAGCCTGAACCTATAGCAAGTTCATCAAAGTCAGATTCTGATGAATAGGATACATTATACTAAATAAATACCAGGAGGATGTGTGGAGTTAAGGTAATGTTTGTTCATCTTTTCCCTCTTCAGTACAGCTGAAACACAGAGCAGAGGAGAAGAGATAAGGCAGTTGGTCTTGTAATTTCACTTTTCTCTTACCCTTCATCCGTAGTTCAACAATGAGGGGGGAGGAAAAGGGAACAGTTATAGCATCATGTCTCCCACAAAACTTTCTCACAAAGCTTTCCTTCCCAATTCAAAAGAAAAGGAGGAGTGGAAGGAAGGGGGCCTGTGCTGTTGAGTTGTTCACTTTGCTCTCCTGCTTTTCCTGCTTTGGAATGATACGCAGGTGAAAATAAGAGAGAGCTCTTGCTCTTCACGGCCTCCTGATCCTCCAACATCTGGGAGTAACTGAGAGTTTTGAATGCAAAGCTTTAAATGCCCAACAAGGGATTGAAAGTCAGAAAATTGAGAGATCGTTTACTTTTTTCATAAACTTTAGTCCATAAATTAAGTTCTCCTGGATTTGCTTTACATGGTTTTCTTTTTTTCGTAGAAAAGGGATTCTTGATGAATATAGTCAGATCACCAGTCTGGTAACAGAGGAAATAGTGAATGTTCATAAAGAGATCCAGACTTCTGTTGAACAGATAGACCCTGGTTCAGAGTACAATGGCTTCATAGAGGCTCACAGGTAAACGTTATATTTCTTTTCTTCCCCTCTTAACTCTGTAATCTGTTTTAAGTATTAACACTGGTAAATAGCAGATAACTTGTCCAAGGGCCCTCTGTAGTGCAACAGCAAAGTAATCGTGTGTGAAAACTGCCTATCTTTACCAAGAGGCAGTTAACACACACAGTTTATCCTGTACAGTTGCTTTAGATATAGACACTTGCTTTATTTTTTATTATTTTTATTATTACATTTCTACCCTGCTTTCCCCGCAAGCGGGCTTAGGGCGGCTTACAATAGGACACCATGTGCCAAGCATAAAACAACATAAAAACAGGATAAAACAATCTACGTTAAAATGCTCAGTGGTTACAGTCAAAATTTAACAAGATGGAATCAGATTTGCAAGATGGGCTCCCCAGTATTTTACATAACAATAGGGAGATTAAGACCCATAGATGTTACTCAACCCCATCCAGTGGTACTAATCACAGCGAAGTCATGGTTGATCTTCATGGGGCCACCCCTCAGGTCTACCAATGGTGGTAATGGTAGTAGTAGTGGTGGCTCTTACTCACAAGACTCCACAGCTTAGAGGGAACATTGCTTGGGATAGCCACGTACCATTTTCTTCCATCCTGGTGAAGGTAGAACTGCCCTTTTCTTGCACAGATATATTTGTAGGGCTTGGAAAGATAGCCAGGATAGCCCCAGAGACCTCTTTTTGGCTGGGGAAAGTACTCTGTGGGTGTGTGCGTGCATGTATGCATACTTAAGCAATTATTAAGTAATTGCTCAAAAGCCTGATGGAAGAGCTCCATCTTGCAGGCCCTGTGGAACTGTAAAAGGTCCTGCAGGGCCCTGATCTCCTCTGGGAGCTTGTTCCACCAGGTAGGAGCTGCCACAGAAAAGAACCTGGCCCTTGTTGCAGTAAGCCTGTCCTCCCTGGGGCCTGGGGTCACCAGGCGATGTTGTGTCCCCGACCGAAGTTCTCTTTGGGGCATATATGGGGAAAGGCGGTCCCTCAGGTATGTCGGACCCTGGCCATATAGGGCTTTAAAGGTAATCACCAGCACTTTGAAGCAAATCCGGTATGCTATAGCAGCCAAGTGCAGCGCTTTCAGCACAGGCCGGATGTGCTCCCACCTAGGGATTTGTGACAAAGGCAGCCCCATGTAGAGAGCAATATAGTAGTCTAGCCTCGAGGTGACCATTGCATGGATCACTGTAGCCAAGTCATCACGGTCGAGGAAAGGAACCAACTGCCAAATCAACCGAAGATGGTAAAAGGCCGATTTGGCAGTGGCTGCCACCTGGGCCTCCATAGTTAAGGCAGGATCCAGGAGCACTCCCAAACTTCTAACCTCGGACCCTGGCACCAAAGGTGCCCCATCGAAGGTCGAAAGCGGGAGCCCCAATCCCGAACCAACCCGACCCAAGCACAGGACCTCCGTCTTCGCTGGGTTTAGTTTCAGCCAGCTCAGCCTGAGCCACCCAGCCACGACCTGTAAGGCCCGGTGGAGATCTTCTGGGTCGGAGTCCAACTGGCTGCCCAACCTCAGAAAGAGCTGGGTGTCATCCGCATATTGATGACACCCAAGCCCATACCACCGGGCAATCTGGGCGAGGGGTTGCATGTAGATGTTAAACAACATCGGGGAAAGCACTGCCCCTTGAGGCACACCGCATTCGAGTGGGTGCCTCCGGGATTGCTGTTCCCCTAGCACCACCCTCTGTCCCCGACCTTGGAGAAAAGAGGCAAGCCATTGAAGGGCGGGCCCCTGGATCCCCGCGTCGGCAAGGCGGTGGGTCAGCAACTGGTGGTCGACCGTATCAAACACGGCTGACAGATCTAACAACAGCAGAGCCGCCACACTGCCCCGATCCAGATGCCTCCGGAGGTCGTCAGTAAGGGCGATCAGCACTGTCTCTGTCCCATGCCCCGGGCGGAAGCCAGATTGAAATGGATCAAGGACGGAATCATCATCCAGAAAGCCCTGTAGCTGAGTTGCCACCGCCCTCTCGATCAATTTGCCCAAATAGGGCAAACTGGACACCGGCCAACAGCTGGCTAATTCAGCCGGGTTCAAAGTTGGTTTTTTCAAGAGAGGGCGGACCAACGCTTCCTTGAGTGCCTCAGAGAACCGCCCCTCTGAGAGGGACTTGTTGACAGTCTCCCTCAAGGCACCCGGAAACCCCTCGTGGCCCACTTTAATGAGCCAGGAAGGGCACGGATCAAGGCCGCATGTGGTTGGGTGCACAGATACAAGCAATCTGTCGACTTCCTCTAGGCTGAGCTGGTCAAAACACTCTAAACCCAAAATCGAAGACGTGCAAGGGGCCTCGAGTTCACTAACTGTTTCAACTGTGGCAGGGAGGTCATGGCAGAGCGCCAAGACTTTATCCGTGAAATAGCTCGCAAATGCCTCACAGCCAATATCCAATTCCCTACTGTTTTGTCTGCCCTGTGGCAGATCCGTCAGAGACTGAATCATTCTAAACAATTGGGCTGGGCATAAACTTGCAGATGCAATCGTAGCTGTGTAGAATTCTCTCTTCGCAGCCTTGACTGCCATCTCATAGGATCCCATAAACATCCTATCAGATGCTCTTGTTGCCTCGTCGCAGGCACGGCACCACCGTCTCTCTAGCCGTCTTAGCTCTCGCTTCATAAGCCGCAATCCCTGGGTATACCAGGGGGCTAGGCTAGAGTGCATGTGCAGAGGGCGCCGGGGAGCGATCTTGTAGATGGCCGTGGAAAGTCGGCTATGCCAGTCTTCTACAAGTACATCCAACGAGCTGCCAGGGGGCATCGGATCCTGCAGGGCTATTTGAAACCGCACTGGGTCCATTTGGCTCCGCGGGCGAGCTAAAATCTGCTTGCTGCCTAAACAGGGTCGGGGTGGAACGTTCACACGGGCCTTCAGGGCATAGTGGTCCAATATGGAATTCACTGCCACAGGAAGTGGTGGTGGCTACAAGCATGGACGGCTTCAAAAGGGAATTAGATAAGCATATGGAGCAGAGGTCCATCAGTGGCTATTAGCCACAAGGTATAGATAGGGGCTCTGGGGCAAGGGATGCTCTGTCTTCTTGGTGCTTGGGGGGGGTCAACAGTGGGAGAGCTTCTTGGTGCTTGGGGGGTGGTGGTCAACAGTGGGAGGGCTTCTAATGTCCTGGCCCCACTGGTGGCCCTCCTGATGGCACCTGGTATTTCTGGCCACTGTGTGACACAGAGTGTTTGGCCTGATCCAACATTGGCGTCTCTTATGTTCTTATGACCATGTTACTGCTACTGCAGTAATCCGGTCTACTGTAATCCCCATTGCGAAGATCAAATCAAGCATGTGCCCGGCCTGATGCGTGGGGGTCGACACATATTGGGAGAGTCCCAGTGATGTCATGCTTGGGTAGCTGAAGCTGTGAACTATGTTTCCTTTTAATCTATTAAGATAACTGCAATACACAAAAGAGAGATACATTATTTTACTTGCTAATAAAATGTTTTTAAAAGCTTTACTGCTGTGTAGCTGGTAAAGTTTAGAAGTTCTCTACCAATACAGAAAACCTGTGTAATGTAAGATGTAGGTATGTATGGGAGGGTCTGAGGAACATTCCTGGCAGCCTTTAGCTTATCATAGTATTATTTCAAATGAGCAGGTTTTGTAAAAGGCTACTGCATAGGCAAGTAGTGAAAGCTGAAGGGTTGTAGGCTGGAACAAGGTAGAGAAGAGGAATGCGAGAAGGGTAGAAAATAGATACGATATGAGCAGTGGCATGGCAGAAGCCTTTTAGTTAGTATGATGAGTCAGTGGCTGCAAGAATTGTTAGCTCCTCTTAAGGGGCTGGATCAGGACAAAGTGTTAGCCTGCAACTGTCCAGCCTAGTGTGGAAGGCTGTATGTTCTGGCAACATTAAGGGTGCTGACTCATTATCTTCTACAGCCACAATTCCTAATAATTTTCTGCTTCGCCTTTTGGCAGTATCTCGTGTCTCACCCCTGGCAATACCTAGAGAATGAGTCATCCTAATAACACAAATGGAATCTTATATCTTTCTGTTGTTGCATGGTCAAAAAAGCAGCCAAAAGTGATGTTATATTGCTTAACAATAGATTCTTTTTATTAAATATACAAGTTGCATAGAAAACAGAGACCTTGTATTTCTGATACTCAGCTGTTTTGCATTTCTAAAGGACGCCAGATGTTGTACAACAAGAAATTGAGTTTGATACATCTTTATTGGAAGAAAATGAAAATCTTCAAGCTAATGAAATTATGTGGAATAATTTGACAGCTGAAAGTTTGCAAGGCATGTAAGTAATTTAAATAGTCTTTTTTTTCTTCCTGTGTGAATATGCACTCTGAGTCACATATGTCCAAATTCTGCAAATGCAGTCAGATGTATAATGTGTGGTCATCACACTTTACAAAAGCAGGCATAAGTGAACTATTAAGGTTGTTAAATTCTGCCGTATATATTAGCAGTATGCTTAAATGGTGAAGGTGCAGAGTACGGGCAATTTGGTTAAGCCTTGTACTTCATATTCCATATGACTGGTTGTTTGTGCAGTGTGATTTAAAAAGTATTGTTCCAGTAATGCGTTCTAAGGTCGTTAAAAATTAGATTTTACCTGCTGACATTCAAACTAAAAAGTTTGTACCATCTAGATTGATTGCTCTTTCTCTCCCCAACCCTGGCAACCTAGCCTGAAAGTGATAATGACAGAAAAATGAGGCACCCTTTACAGCCTTTCAAGCCATCACAGATAATGGGAGGCACTTAGGTGTGTTTGAACAAAAAATATATGAATTTTGAAACTTCTCCACTTAGTCAAGTGAACTCCCTTTATAGGATTAGTTATGTCTTATTAGTGTGTGCATGTGTGTGTTCTTAGTTGTATTGGGCTGTCATATTGCATTCATTAGCTGACATTTAGTCAATAATTGTTCCCTTTGCTGTTTATTGAATGGTTGCTGGTCTGTCTTCAACTGTTTCATTTAGTCTTAGTGTTTTTTATTCAAATGGGGATTTAAAATTAATAATTCTAATGATGCTTTTATAATCTGTTTGAAAGATTACAAGATTATTTGCTTACTCTGTGTTTGATGGAGCAAGTTTAACAAAAACATCACATCTTGGCACAGTGAAGAGAAGCAATTCCTGAATTATGTACAGGACACAGAAGAGAGCATCCTGAGTATTAGCATGACAATCCAACAGTATCTCTCAATAAAAGAAAATAAAACATCTGTATTCATCTTAAGAAAAGTTGGGTGGGGAGGAATATTGTGAGTAATAGTTTTAAAATAACTAGGCCATCCCTTTTCCTCTGCAATTCCTAATCATATCTGTAAAAAAAAGAGTTTACATGATTATAAAGGACACACGTTTAGAGACAGGTTAAATGCCCTGTTTCATTCTGTTCTTTACCTTTCTATAAGTTTCTTCAGCCTTTTCTCCTACAGTCTGTCTGTGAGATTCATTATTTTCCTTATGCCTGGCTTGGGGAATGTTCTTGGGTTGTGTACATTAGCCACAGTTCAGAGAGGTCTCTGTGGAATTATCCAAGTACTTCTGTGCACCCAGTGAGATGTTTCACTTTATTTTTTTTTAAGAGCAGTCCACCATGCCTATTACAAACCATATTTATAAATTCAAGTGTTGTCAATGATCATCAAGTGATATGGAGGCTCCAGTTTTGCGGGGAAAACGCCACCCAGGCATGTAGGCCTAATCACATGGTTCAGTGAACTGTTGATATATATATTCCTTGAGCGGTGGTTCCCCAAATATATCACTTTATTAAAGTCAAAAATCCCACTAGTGCAAAATAGATCATTGTTCATGTTCAGACTGCAGTAGAAATGGAGATTCTTCTCATTTAAACTCCACCTTTCCTTCAAGAAGACAAGTGAGATAAGCACACTAGTTTGAGAGTGGATTTAGACAGCTACAGCAGCAATTATGAATTTTGAAAGGAGGAAGTGACCTCACAGGAAGGGGTAGGGTTTTTTAAAGGAGGGTGACCTGGAATTGACATCACAAGAAGGGTGAATTTGGGGCAGTGGCCCAGCAGTGACATCACAGTGCTTAGGGATGTGACCTGGAAGTGACATTACATCCTTGCTAAGCCCTGCCCTGAAAATCTCCAGGTATTTCATGAGTTGAATCTGGCAGCCCTAGACCAAGGCAATGAAGGGCTTTGTATGTGATAGTCAATACCTTGAATTGAGAATGGTAATTGATGGGCAGCCAATGGAATGACTGAAGAATGGGACTGATACTGTGTTTTGTTATCCATCAACAATATATAACTTCTCTGAAAATGTGTGATGAATGGTAGAAATAGAGGGAGATGGAGTTGAATAACGGAATGACTAAGTAATTTGTTTTGTTTTACTTAACGGTTCAGGTCTGAAAGTTTATTCAGGTTTTTAAAGTAATAGATGATGAGGCATATATGTTTAAATAGTTCGGATGTGATGATTCTAATCTCAATACAGTTGGTTGACCTAATAAACCTTCAAGCCCTTTCCTTTCTATGAGATATCTCATTGTGCAAGCTGCTTATTCTGGGACTGTAGTTTAGATTTATCAGCTTGAGTTTAATATACAAATATTTGCTGGTGACAGTATTTCAGACATGCAGTAATTAGTCATGTTGGATTTATTATTGTTTTTATCTTTTACTGTTGCTGGAAAAAAACCTGTTTCTAAATAACAATTTTCTTTTGTAGTAATTTAACTGCCCCCAACAGCTATAGATTAATTTATCTGTATTTGAATGAATTTTAGAAAGCTACGGCAAAGAAGTCTGGAGTTTTGTGTCAGAGCATTCTCTGTATTAAAAGGAGAGTCCTTATATATATTGTTCGACATGGGTACCTTATTATATTGTTGTGAATATTATTATATTGTTGTGAATAAAAATACCTTATTATATTGTTGTGAATAAAAATATGAGCTGTATTATGAATAGCATGTCCTAATCAGAACAGATTTTATTTATTTATTTTTACCACATTTTATACAGTATTCTCTTTTGTGCAGTAGCGGAGCAGTTTGCAATAAAACATTCACTGATATTTTACCATAAAATACATCTAAAGATTAAAATAACACTGGCTAATAATACAGTAAAAATTCATAAAACATCAATAGTATAAGAGCAAATTCTTTAAAAAGAATCCAGTCAACAATTAGCAGACACAGGCGGGGGCAATTCCACAAAATTTAGCCAAAGGTCTAATGAAACAGAGCAGCCTTGCATGCCTTGCAGAACACAAGAAGATCCCAGAGAGCATGGGCCTCATGAGGGAGCTAATTCCAAAGGGCAGGAGCAACAACTGAAACCCTGGTGGAAGAGAAATGGCCAATCTGGGGGCCAGGCACTTTCAGGAAGCTCCAAGATGCTGACTGGAGGGGGTCACAGGGGGTTTACCAGGTATGAAGGCCCCACACTGTTAAGGGCTTCATAGTGATACAAAAATCTGCCTGCGTGCTCCCATTGCCAAATTGGAAACACACAGTCGGAGTCCAACAAGTTAGATGAATATCTGTTTAATGCATTGAAACAGGGAATACAGGACTGAGTGCCTTTGCACTTCAGCAATTCCAAAGCTGCCATAACCAGGAAGGGCAGAAGGTCTTATACCCCAAATGACATCACATATAGTTTTCACATTAAAGGGTCTCTAATTGGTACCAGGCAGTTAACATCATACAAGCATAATTTGACTTTAAACCTTACTATTGGTTTCTCCTTATACTGGTCATGTATTGTCAGTGATTGCGTTTGTTTATCTGTTCTCCAGGATAATGGGAACATTGCTATTTCTTCCATCTTAGACTGTATTCAGAGAAGTGGAAAGAAGCAGATGCTAAATATAGTCAAAGCATATTTGTGATCAGAGCATATATAGTTTCTTTTAATTGAAACCATAGGTTGAAAACAGTAGTAGAAGAACTCATTCAGACGCAGCAGATGCTTCTAAACAAGGAGGAGCTTGTTTTGGAACTAGAAAAAAAGATTGAAGAGTCTTCAAAGATCTGTGAAAGGAAATCGGAGTGAGTAGTAGAAAGATGTTAAATCTTGAAATTATAATATACCATAAGAACATACGAACATAAATGACGCTAATGTTGGATCAGGCCAAAGGCCCATCCAGTCCAACATTCTGTATCACACAGTGGCCAGAAATACCAGTGCCATCAGGAGGTCCACCAGTGGGGCCAGGACATTAGAAGCCCTCCCACTGTTGACCCCCCCAAGCACCAAGAAGACAGAGCATCCCTTGCCCCAGAGCCCCTATCTATACCTTGTGGGTAATAGCCACTGATGGACCTCTGCTTCATATGCTTATCTAATTCCCTTTTGAAGCCGTCCATGCTTGTAGCCACCACCACTTGCTGTGGCAGTGAATTCCATGTGTTAATCACTCTTTGGGTGAAGAAGTACTTCGTTTTATCCGTTCTAACCCGACCGCTCAGCAATTTCATTGAGTGCCCATGAGTTCTTGTATTGTGATTGGATTTAGTATGTGGATTTAGTATGTGGAATCTTTTAGAGTAGTTTATATGTAAGTGTGCCAAAATAGTGCATTTTAATTTCTTCTTCTTCTTGAAATTCTCAGACTTTTATTTGACAAGAACTGAAATAGGTATGACCTTTATGCATTTGTAATTATTGATAGCAAATAATAGTACCCCGTGTTGGATGGATATACTGGAATTAAGAGGTGCAGGTGGGTAGACCACAGAAAATAGAACCAAAATTTTCTGTGCCCCCCCCCCCCGCTTCCAAGTAAGGTCATTAAAGGTAAAATGTCTGTGTGCTTGTAATCACATCTGCTTTATGCCCATTAAAGGGAATTTGAGCAACTGCTTTCCTTAGGTGTTTTACAAGCTTGCCTTTCACAAAGGGTGAAACCAGTCCTGCACCAGAAACCTACCTGTATAGTGGTGCTTATATCACTCTTACTTTTTTTTTGTCCCTCTTGTGTCCAGTTAATTATATTCCCTTTCTCAGTGTGGTATGGACACAGAGATACTAACCCCTGTCTTCAACTCTGCTGTATGGTGTTCCTTCTGTTGCCCACTCCCCTTCCCCTACCTTTACATCTTTTATTATTGCGTACTCACTCAAGCCCCAGAGTATTCTTAGATTTCTGTCCCTGTCCCAAGGAATATATACACCCAACCTTGTAACAAATGTCCTGCTTGTAGTCTATTTCTGACAAGTATCCCTTAGGTAGAAAAATACAAAACCATCCAATATTTTTTGTGATGATTATTGGTCTACACTGTTGAAGTTTGTGTTGTTACGAATAAAGATTTTTGAGGTATTCTGTGGCAGGTATTTGTGAGAAAAATACATTAAAGATGTATTATTCTGCATAGTCTTGACAAAAATGCTGGCCAGTTCTTTTCAGAGCTAATTTTGTCCTCTTCTTTTCAGTGTTGTGCTTCTCCTCAGTCAGAAGCAGGCACTGGAAGAACTGAAGCAAACAGTTCAGCAATTAAGATGCACCGAAGTCAAGTTTGCTGCTCAGAAAGAACTTTTAGAAAAAAAAGTTCAAGAAAATGATGGGAAAGAGCCCCCACCTGTTGTAAATTATGAAGAGGATGCCAGATCAGTCTCTTCTATGGTAAATTCTATATTTATTATTCTATGGCATAATGTTGTACCATTTGCAAGGATTTGTGATTAACTCAGGATTATGTTACAGTTAGAGACACACTCAATGGTGTTTTACTCTTTTGCTGAATATTATCCCTTCTTATAAGTTGTTTGAAAATTTGTCAAAAATCATGGATGGAAGTTTGTTCTGTTATGCCCCCTAATCACAGACTGCATGGTCCTGTCTTTTGTCTGCAAGACAATAAAATGAGGCTACCCACAGACAATGTAGGGGACTCCACAGGAGCAATGAACCATACTAGTTTTTGAGTTAAAACAACATCCCCTCAAGCATGACTTGATAAGGCCTGATTATGTTCATTGCCTTTTAGCAAACATGGAATGTTGAGGGTAGTTGAGTGCCCATTAGGAGGAGGGAAAACAGAAAATAGAAAAAAAGGTGGGGGCAGAGAAGTAGAAGAAATGAGCTTTAATAAGCTCATACAAGTTTATAGTACCTGGGAAGGGGGCAAATTTGAATTGGGTGAAGGGGATGTATGCATTGGTGAAATGTGGACTGGTGGGACATTAATCCCTTAAACCCTCATCCTCTTTGCCCAGTTCCACCTCAGCTAGATAATGTAAGTTTTTAAGAATTTCTGATTTAAAGTTAAGAGTTCAGGCAGGAGGATTAATTAGGTTTGACGGGAAAATGCATCATCTGATCCTAATTACATTCCTGTCTCTAGTGACTCCAGAGTAACTAACAATGTAAAGTATATTGGAAATGGGGCTGAAAATAAGGTCAGGGTGCATGTCCTGGATAACACAAAAATGTGCTCAGGTTTGAGGCTTGATAAGTGGCTTCTCCGTCAATTAGTCCAAATCTTAACAGTCAGCGCATTAGTGAGCATTAGCTTTGATAGCTCAAAAATGTAAATTTATTCGGAGCTGGCATACCCTTGATTACTAGATGCAAGATCACAATGCACAGAAAGTGCCTGCCACCATCATTCACTGTCTGTTTGCTGCTGGCCAGGGATTGCTGGTCTACACGGGGGTTTGGTCTGTTGTTAGCATGACATTTATTTATCTTTGTAGTAGAGTGGTTGAGTAGACTATGCAAAAAAGAGTATGCTAGAGTTAACAAGGTCTTTGGATACAAAATTAATCTAAAACAGAAGGGTTACCTTTGGTTTAACCATGGATATGACCACTAGAGAAGAAATTGCTTCTATATTTTGTATTGTGGGCTACAAGCCCAATAAGAGACTTAGCATTTGGCTAATTTTATCTGTAGCAGACTTTTTTGTTATTATGTAAAACTGTGGAGTAAAACCAAAAAAGATTTATAAAGTTGATTAAAGCTATAAAATTTACTGGTTCAGGAAAATTACTAGTATCAAGGTGATGATTCTCCATTATTTATAGGAGGAGGAAGAAGAAAGAACAAGAATCATCCTTAAATGGTTCCAGAGTAGGTTAACCTTTATTGGGCTAATCTCAGAAAAAATACAGAGACCATTAGCAAGTTATATTCATTGAATTAATATCTGTAATGGGGGTAGGGCTTCAGTGGTTTTGCTAAAATAGTTAACATCTGCAGTGAGTGAGAAATCCCAAGTCTTCTTTCATACCAGGAAGAATGGTAATGTGTTGTGTGAAAAAATATTTTCAGTGGGAAATTTTTGACTCCATATATGTAAATATAATCTGTTTATCTATAACTGTCAGGCTGTTGTGTTGCAGATCAATCATGTGAGATGGGCTAAATGTGGGATATGAAGCATGGACAAACTCCAGTGCTTGTACATAGTCCAGGCCTGTACATGTATTTCTGTTCCCAACATATAAATATTTAAATCTGAATCAGAAAATCTGCTAGAAAATTTCCCATGAAAGAAAATTGCTGTTTAACTCTGTTGTGCTCACTCATGATTGCATGGGAAAATGAAATTTCAGGATTCTTATGAAAATAATTGTTTTTACCTTTCATTCTTCTCCTTAGAAATGGGATTACATTTTTAAATTGCAAGCTGAAGAGAAATTGTTTTAATTCCAAGATGTAAATTTAGAATATAGTGATAATTGCATTTTTAACTTGTAGCCTTTCCAAGAAGAATCTCCATGTTGATAAACTTCTCTCCTACTCATTTGCATGTTTCAGCTAATCCACATACTGAATATCAGTGATTCTAAAGAATAGCAGTAAAGAGAAATTTTTAATTGCAGTTGTTTTAAAACATTTGTGTAAGCATTTTTGTATAAGTGACTCCAAAGTGAGATCTTTAAAATGGTTGTGATGGAAGTGGAAACTGGAAATAGTAATCTCCATTTTGATATGGTGACTGTTTTTTAAGAATACTCGTCTGATTTTACCTCATGATTGAATACAGTATTTATTTACTGTTGCAAATAAATTGGAAACTGTCAAATGTATATTTCAAAAGGAGTAAAAATAGCCCAGGTAACTGAGAAGTCTTTGCTGAAGTTAAATGAAAAGGTATCTAAGGATATGGAAGAAAATAAGATGTTTTTTTAATCTCACTAGAACATTTAGTGAGACAGTAATATATAATCTCTTTGACCAAGTTGGCTGGGGCTCCTTCTGTTTTCATGGTTCATAGATAAGGGAGTTAGGCTGAGATGATGTTTCTGTTTATCTTTTTCACTTTGAGTTTGGTAAAAGTAAGTTCCGGGACTTTTCCCACCAAGAGGTTGGTTGCAGTAACTCTCTTCCACTAAGTGAGAAGCCTTCCTTTTGCAGAAGGAGTTTTACCTGGATAGCTCAGGCTAGACTGATCTTGTTGTATCTTGGAAGCTAAGCAGGGTCAGCCTGGTTAGCGTTTCATTGGAAGATCACTGAGGAAAACCAGGGTCAGTGTGCAAAGGCAAGCAACAGCAAACCACCTCTGAATGTTTCTTGCCTTGAAAACAATGGAGAGTGGCCATATCAGCTGTGAACCCACAGCAAAAACAACAACAACTGAGGTGCTTCTCTCAGAGGCTGGCTTATACCATACAGAAGGGAATGATTGTATTCAACTCATTATTTGTTCTCTTCCTTGTCCAGTTCTCCTACAATGTCCAGTTCTCCTACAACACCAGTTCTTAGAACGTAAGAAGAGCCATGCTGTATCAGGCCAGTAGTCCAACTTCCTCAGCGTTTGGTCCCACACAATGACTAAACAATTGCCATAGAGGGTAAATAGAGCATAGAAGCCAAGCCCTTTCCCACCTTCTAACAGAGGTATTCAGATGTCTATTGCCCTGAAGACAGGAGGCTATCACTACATCTACTGGCAATGAACCACAGTGTATCTTCTCACTGAGTAAAGAAGTGTTTCCTTTCATCTATCCTGGACCTATTCACCTGAGTACTAGTATTATGGGAGAGAGGGGAAAAACCTCTCTGTCCACTTTTCCTACCCTATACATAACTGTATAAACCCAGATTCTTCAGCCTTTTCTCATAGGAAAGGTGCTCCAGCCCCTTAATCATCTTGGCTGGCTTCTTCTGTATTTTTTCCAGCTCTGTGGTACGTTTTTTGAGACACAGCAAGCAAAACTGTTCACAGTACTGCAAACAAGGTTGCACCATAGATCTATGCAGGGGCACTATAATACCGTCATTTCTATTTTCAATTCCTTTCCTAATCACGGAGTTTCCTTTTTTGCCATCACTGCACACTGAGTCAAGCCATCCAATACCAAAATCTTTCAGTCTTGGTTTCATTATATATTTGAAACTAGGTTTTTTGTTCTAATTTGCATCACCTTATATTTACCAGCACTGCATAATCTGTGTCAATACAGGTTTCAGTAATTCGTATCAAACTATCTGTGCAAGAAAGGCATATGGCATTTTCCTGCATTCTCGATTCCTGTAGCACTTTCTGAATCCTGGGAAGGTTATTTATTTTCTATATTAGAAGCCTACTGAAACCCTACATTGTATATTTTAGACATGCTAATTTAAATTTAAACATTACCATGTTAATATAACTGTGAAAGTAAAACTACAATTCTAATAAATGGAACTTATAAGATGCATAAAATTTGGACTAATATGCCAGTAGGTGGAGCTCACTGCTAGGTAAAATGGGGTGATTTAAAGAAGAATTGTGATTAAATTCACATGGTCTTTGAATATTTATGGATAACGTTAGTCCTTACCTACTGATGAAATGTACCCCCTTTTGGGGATGGCTATAGACTGACCAGCATCTTTACAGTAGTTCTTAGTTCTGAAAGTAATTTTTACTTAAGTCATTTAAGTAGGGCTTATGATGCATCTTTTACATTGAGAACTGTGTAGCGACAGACAATACAGACACAAATTTCACTCATAGACTTTATTTTTAAAAACCCTAATATACAATAAACTTTCATATAAATGATATTTCTTTATTTTATTTTTTGTATTAGAATATATATCTTTCTTTTCCATCATAGGAACTGATCTGAAGATGGGTTACACAAAACCAAAACAATAATATCAAATTAAAATAAGCTACCAGTCAAAAAGGCAGTTCCTCCAGTTTCTGTGTCAGCACCATTTAATGGCACATTTATCATTATGACTGTCACTACAGTTTATTAGTTCAGCCAGCAAAGTCCTCTTAAAGGAGACTGTCTTGTGCAAGCAGTAAAAAAAATATCATTGAGTGGGCTAGAGGGGACTTCATTTAGATATTATGATTCCAGATGATCTAGGGTTTTAAGTGTTACAACCAACCATTGGAATTAAGCCCAAGAGCTACCTAGCAACCAGTGCACATGAAACAAAAAAGGGATAAGGTGCTTCTAGTAGCTTTCCCTTCCTAACAGGTAGTTACATTCTGGAACAGTTGTGGTTTCTGTTCACAGACAGCCTCACGTATAATACTGCAGCAGTACAATCTGGACTAGGGATGGGCATGAACCGGCTCACGACCCAAAATTCGGCATGAACTTGGGCTGGTTCAGAGCTTGGGAACTGATGTTTGGGGAAGGCGCCTTCCCTAAATGTTTACCTTACTTTTGGCTGATTTGGTTCAGCTGTTTGGGGGCCAACCAATTAACCCTTCGGTTTTGCTCCCTCCCCTTGCTCCGTCCCCCCCTCCCTATGGCCAGGATAAAGGGGGAAAGGAAGTTTTTTCTAGGGTTGCCAATCATCAGTTGGGGGCAGAGGATCCCCTGGTTTTGGAGCCCCTGCTCCTGCTTCAGGGCTATCAGAAAGCAGGGAATAGCTGCTATTCGCTCCATTATACCTTATGGAGACGGGTCCCCATGGGGTATAATGGAGAATCAATCTGTGGGTATCTGGGGCTCTGGGGAGGCTGTTTGTTGAGTTAGAGGCACCAAATTTTCAGCATAGCTGCTGGTGCCTTTCCTCAACCCCCCACCCCCATTGTTTCAAAAGGTCCTTTCCCAGGCGATTCCCCCCATGGCTGGGAGAAAGGTAGAAGGGAAGTCCCTTCCAGGGTGGTGCTCACCCCCTTTCTCTCAGCCACCCAAGCTGCAGCCTGGAGAAAAGGGAAACCAAACTTGCCTGACTGATTTGATTCATTTGGGGGCTGTTTGGGACCATTCAGTTCGGGATTCAGTTCGTGGGCCAGTCTAAACAGCCCTTTTTAGGTTCGTGCCCATCCCTAATCTGGACATGTGTAACTATGGCTAGGTTTCTCCTGTCTAGGAAGGGATGCAACTAGCAAAGCAGCTGACAGGCACTCATGGTTACAGGTGCCACCTGGCCAGCCAGGAGTAGCAGTGGATACAGGGGAGTTACAAACCCATTACAATATAGCACCTACTTGCTTTTCAGTAATTTTTCTGGCAACGAACACCTCTTTTGTGTGCTGATTCTCCAGGATTGCTCCAGGCAGTTCACAACTAAAACAAACAAACAAAACCAAAACCAGTTAAGACAATAAAACAAGTAATTAGAATCAGCAGAATTAATACATAAAAAATAGATCCATAAAAACATGTCAGTAAAAATAAGTCGAGCCTATTGAAAGAGCCAGAGCATAAAAGCTTATAGCACAAACAGAACGGTCTAATATTATATTAACAGAACAGGCCTTAGTCTCGGAGAGGATTATAAAATCAAGTGAGTCTTTGGAGAGGTGGCATAATTTGTCAAAATAAATAAAATGATTAAAATTAAACGCCTCGGATATAAGTCTGGCTAAAGAGCTGTTTTGGCTTGGCTCCTAAAAGAGAGGAAACCCTGCTTCTAGTTGCCATCTGCCTTACCTCTGCAGGTGGGGGCACAGAGAGCAGGGCTTGAGAAGAGGATCTTAACTGGCAGACTGGACAGTGTGGGAGGAGGAAATCCTTCAGCTACCCTGGCCTCAGGCTTACCCTGATAAGTAAGAACTAGCACTTTGAATTATGACCAAAGACAGATTGGCAGCCAGTGAAGATCTTTTGGGACAGTCCCCCAGCAGTTCCCCAGCAACACCTTCTGGAATTGGTCAGCTGAGTAAGAATGAATCCACCAAAGCACAGTGTGCCCATGTCCACCAGCCTCTCCAGAAGGATACCATGGTCAGTACTATGAAAAGCTGCTGACAGGTCCAGAAAAATCAACAGGTACACATACTTCCATTTTCTCTCCCAGTCTACGTCATCCGTCAGGGTGACACCCCAAACCTGTCCCTTTATCTGGATTGAAATGGGTCTGGATAAACAGCTGCAAGACTGACGGAAACTGGTTTGCTCCCATCTGATCAGTCACTATCACTGAATACCTTTTCATAACTCTTACTCTCACCAAAATCAGATGGAGATTTCTTCCCATGTGAAACCTGTGTTCTTCCCATGAGCTTTTGGGGAGTCTCTTGAATTAGGTAGATACAGCACCATATCTGGAATGAGCACTGGTCCATTCCAGAACATTCCAGAATGGGCTTCCACTGGAAATATGGGCCACCCCGTTCTGCTCTACTATTAAGGGTGGCTGTAAAACCTATGTATAATAGAGCCTTTGAGACATAGGTTACTAGGATACAGATCTCTTCTGCAAATTGATCCCAACGTAGTTCATAAGGATAGATTAGCATTCTTCTTGTCTACCAGGCACCTAGTTCCCCAGTGGGGCACCCTCTGTGAGTTGGCAGAGGTACTGTTGGAGACTCCTAGACCGATCATTCTGGGGAGAATTCAATGTTTATTCTGACAATACCTTGTCAAAACCAGCCCAGGATGTTATGCCTTCTTTGATTCCCAAATCGTGACTGTCCCAACACATGCAAGAGGTCCCTCCCTGGACTTAATCTTTTGCACTGAGCCTCTGAGGGAACATTTGGTTTCAAGGCTGGAGATTCTGACCACTACCTACTTTAGAGAGCCAGTTTGGTGTAGTGGTTAGGAGTGCGGGCTCTAATTTGTGAGAATTGGGTTTGATTCCCCACTTCCCTGTTGCTAGTGTGACCTTGGGTCAGTTACAAGTTCTTTCAGAGCTGTTCTCTTATGAGCAGTCCTCAAAAGAACTCTCTCAGCCACACCTACCTCACAGGGTGTCTGTTGTGGGGAGAGGGAGGGAAGAAGATTGTAAGCCGCTCTTGAGACTCCTTTGGATAGTGAAAGGCAGGGTATAAATCCAATCTCCTCCTCTCTGTTATGCCAACTTCTCCAGGAAATTCCTGGAGACCCAATCCAAGTTATCTACCAAGGAAATTGGGTGGTTGTGGCTGTGCGTAAGTTCTATACCAGTCTATACAGAGGTCAGATGGCCAATGAGACGCTCGCTATATCCCAGGAAGTGAGACAACACGCTAGGATTAAGAATAAATGTTGTCTTTACTAAAGGTTTCTGCAGTCATACAAAATCAGAATCACACACACAGTTATACAAGCTCCTTAGTTACAATAGTACATCAGAACAATTACAGCATAGAAAATAACAAAAGCATCAAAATGGGGATGACACAATGGGGCACGGCTATACTCATCTGAGGTCCAGCTGAGGAAGAACTCCCCTCCTTGGAACGCTGGGCAGCCGAAAGCAGCAGCTTGTGAACTCCAAGGCACACAGGTAGGACCAGCCAAACCACGTGTGAGCTCTCTGGGTCGCGACTCCCGGAGAACTTAAGTAGTAGAGTCACTTGTAGCACCTTAGTGCACTGCTATGGGGAAGGTGGGTTAACCAGAGAGACAAAGGAGAGTTTCTCCTTAAATAAACTCTTTTTGGGGCATGTGCTATCCAGCCATAAACTATCAAACCCGTCCTCTAAACTATCACTACTGGATGAAGAGGGGGTGACGAGGGGATGACGAAGGGGATGACGCTCTCCTAAGGGGTGGTGGCAATATGCAGATCCTACTCCTACATCAAAGGTGCCTTTTGGCAAGGTGTGAATCTTCCGTTCCCATGGACACCTCTTGATTTGCAGATCTGGTTCCTGCTCCAAAGCCATAAACGCTATTGTCTTTAGATCTCCAAACCAGATTAAGGGAGTAGGGTCACTTGCACGGCAGCCCCAGGCCAGCCTATCTCTAGGCAAGCATGAGATGCAGAACAAAGCAACACAACCAAACAGCAGTCCCTGAATACACATTGCATAGACACACATAGACAGCATCACCACTATACAGAAATACAAACATAAGTTCATATAGTTACATCCCCCCCTAGGTGAATGTGGCCCAGACACCTCACATGAGAGCTGGCCTAGTTAAAATATTCCATCCTTGGAAGCTCACGAGTACTACTGGATTCCAGAACAGTCTGGGGGTTTTTAGGATTCCAGACTTTTCTTCTGTTGAGGCTGCAGTGGAAATGAGGAATTTGAAGCTCCTTGAAGCTATTGACAAGTTTGCCCCTCGCCAACTTCTCTGACGCATGGGATGAAACCCACTCCCCCGGTTTATCACAGAGCTGGGTGACCTGAAAACGGGTGGGAGATGTCTAGAACAGCACTGGCAGAGAACTTGTACTGAATCTGACATATCATGCTATAGAGCGCATTGTAAGACCTGTGAAGCTGCACTGGCAGTGGCAGTGAAAGGTAACTTCTCTACTATTGTTGCATTAACTAGTTCACGTTCATCCCATTTGATCAAGGTAGGTCAGCGTTTGCTGATGCCTAAATCTGAGCCTCTAATGTCCCAAGAACAGACAATTAGCTGTGATTTTCTGTGATCTGGATGTCAGTTACAACATAGGTACACCAGGAAAAAGGCCTAATACAGCCCCTGGGCTACTTACGAATTATTGATGTAGGACTCTGTGGAGTAGCCTTGAAGTGGCTTACTTCATTCCTCCAGTATCAGGGACAGAGAGTGGTGCTTGGAGAGGGTGTCACCTCAACATTCTTTGGTTTGTGGGGCCCCCAAGGGGTGTCCTCTCTCCTACATTGTTTAACATCTGTATACACCCGCTTGCCCAGCTGGTGTGGAGTTTTGGGCTGTGTTGTCACCAGTATGCTGATGACACCCAGCTGTGTCTATTGATGGGCTGCAGGATTGGAGGCTGTGGCTGGATGGTTGAGGTAGAGCTGGTTGAGCCCGAATCCATCAAAGATGGAGGTCCTTTGGGTGGGGGGGGGAATCTGAGGTTGGGGTGCCAACTCCTAGCTCTGGATGGCATGCCACTAACATCAGCACTAACTGTCAAGAGCCTGGGCTCCCGTATCTGTGGAGGCCCAGGTAGTGAATGTTGCCAGGCTGATGTTCTTCCAACTGCACCAGATCAAGCAACTAGCTCCCTTCCTCTCTAGCCCTGACTTTGCCACAGTGATCCATGCAATGGTCACCTAAAGGTTGGATTACTGCAACTCGCTCTACGTAGGGCTGCCCTTGAAGCTGACCCAGAAACTACAGATTGCCCAGAATGCAGTGGCGAGGGTACTTGCAGATACCCCAATGTCAACACACATTCAACCTGTGCTTCTCTAGCTGCACTGGCTGCAAATTGAGTACCAGATCCACTTCAAGGTTCTGGTTGTGACCTTTAAGGCCCTTAGTGGTCTGGGATCAGCATACCTGCAGGACCGCCTCTCCCAGTATGTCCCCCAAAGAGCCTTGCACTCAGAAGATCAAAACCTGCTGGTGGTTCCTGGCCCAAAATATTTCCGGCTGTCCCCAATTAGAGCCAGGGCCTTTTTGGCTCTGGCCTGGTGGAACTCTCTACCTGGTGACATCCATGCCCTGTAAGGTATGTAAAACAGAGATGTTCCGCCAGGCCTGTGGTTGAGGACAGCAATGGCTTGCACTGTGGCTCTCATCATGGCCTCCTCCATTACCAGTCCCTGATCCGCCAGAAGGAGGGAGAGAAGGGCAATTTTATGCCATTGTTAAGTCCAGTTTTGTTTTTGTTTTTTTGGAAACTGAAATTAAATTATTTTGTTTATTTCAACCTGTTTTGTACCACCCTGAGCCCTTTGAAGAAGGGCGGTCTATAAATTTAATGTGTCATCACCACCACTACCATCACCCAGTTTCCATGATGGATGTGAACAAGATCCTAGGATCTGTGAGGGTGACTACTTGTATCCTGGATACTTGCCCATCCTGGCTGCTAAAATCATGCAAGGACCACTTCAACAAATCCTTAGCATCTATTATAAACAAGTCACTAACTCAGAGCTCCTTCCCAGGGCCCCTGAAAGAGGCAATTTGTCCTTTACTTAAAAAACCATCCTTGCAGAAAATGATGTGGCCAGTTATCACCTGGTTTCTAATCTACCCTTTCTGAGAAAAATGATTGAAGACTCCATAGTGAACCAACTCCAAGTCTTCTTGGATAACACATCTGCCCTAGATCTTTTTCAGTCTGGCTTCAGGCCAATTTATGGGACAAAGACAGCTCTGCTAGTTTTAGCTGATGACCTCCATCTGAGTGTAGACAAAGGCCAAGCTTCTCTGTTGCTTGTGTTGGATTTATCTGCAGCTTTGATACAGAAGATCATGCCATCTTGGTTTGAGGCACCTGGAGGCAGAAGTAGGTATCAGGGAATGTGTGTTGAATTGGTTCAAATCATTCCTCATCAGTTGGACTCAGAGGGTTGCTATTGGAAACCAGTTGTTATTGGTGTGGGACTTATCTTGTGGGGTCCCACAGGGAAGTTCTATCCCCCATGCTTTTCAATCTCTATGTAAAGCCTTTAGGATGAATAATTTGTAGTTTTGGGGATGATTGTGAGCAATATGCCGAGGGTACTCAGGTCTATATATTTTATTTTATTTACATCATTTATAGTCTGCTTTTCTCACTTGGACTCAAGAGTGAGTCAGTACAGTCGACAGGATGAGGTATTCAGTAAACTGTACAATACGAATTAGGCTATAGAACCAATCAGAAATGTAAAAACAGAACTGAAACCAAGCTTAAGACTTAACATATGACACATTCAATTCCATAGTAGGATCTTAATTTCAGTAAACTAAACACAGTAGTATAGACCACAGTTCCTGATCATTTATCTAAGAAACTTTGTGAATCATTTAGAACAGTGGAACTCTGTGGAAAAGATCTGAATAATTCAGTTTTGCATAGTTTCTGGAAAGCCAGGAGAATGGGAGTCTTCCTGACCTTCTCAGGTGGGCCATTCCATAAGGTGGGGGCTACAACGGAGAAGGCACATATACAGGCAGTTGTTTATTTTTTCCCATTTGCAAATTGGCTCCTACAGAAGACCTTGCTCAGATGTGCTGTCATGGCGGTGCAGAGCTGAAGAGGTGGACTTGCAAATATGAAGGTCCAAGCCCATAATAGATCTTTACACAAATCTTGATGCAGTATAAGTCCTGAATCACTGCCTGGCCATGGTAATTAACTGGCTAAAAGTGAACAAATTGAAACTAAACCCTGAAAAATGGAAGTGACGTGCGACGTTGCCCACGTTGGGGGCATGGCCCCAATCATCAGGGGAAAAACCATAGAGTTTTCCCTCTGGTGATCCGGGCCACGCCCCCAACGTGGGCGACATGGTTGTGTCACCTCCGGTGACGCAGCCACGCTGCTCTTTGGGGGGCGGAGTTCCCCCCAGGGCCCGATTCCGGGGTGGCGGAAATCGGGGCTCCAAAGTGGGGGGTTCCCCGCCCCCACTTGGCAGCCCTAATCGGTTATTTAGTGTCCCATTTTGTTGATTGTACTGACTCACTATGTGTAATCCACCTTCAGTCCCTATGAGAATGGTGGAGTATAAATAATGTAAATAAATAATAAATAAAAGGCTGTGATGTTCCTGCCTGGGATGTGCTCAGCGCTTTACTGACCAGTCATCTGGTTTGTAGCAGCCCAAAACTCCCTGTCTGTTCCATTTAAAACCCTCTGGTTTTTTAAATCTCTATGAAGGAAGTGGGCACCAGGAAATGCATCAGTGGATCCCCTGGGCCTCACAGTGGTGATTGGTGTTATAGAATGCAGTTGGCATTACTCTTAAGGAGGAGTATGCATTTCAGAATGGGAAACTTTAATTTAAAATCAGTGGTCAACATAAGAAGCTGGTGAAAGTGGGCTTTTCCTGCCTTGCCTTTCCCTCAGCAGTAACGTATGAGCCCTATATGGCCAGGGTCTGACTTACCTGAGGGACCACCTTTCTCCATATGTTCCCCCAAGGGCACTACAGTCAGGGGGGCAACATCTGTTGGTTATCCCAGCCCCCAAGGTAGTTAAATATGCTGCAACCAGGGCCAGGGCTTTTTCGGTGGCGGCCCCTACCTGGTGGAACGAGCTTCCGGAGGCGATCAGGGCCCTGCAGGACCTTATGCAGTTCCGCAGGGCCTGTAAGACGGAGGTCTTCCGCCAGGCTTTCGAGTAGGGGCTGCCACCGCCATTGTACCACCACCGTATTAACATCATGAGGCGCACTGGCCCTGGTATGGGGATGACAGTTATAGTGTAACATCAATTGAGCAGAGACAATTGTGTTTACTCGGAGTGTGTTATTGTTATTGGCATTCTATTATGGAATTGATATGATCTGTTGAGCACCGACTTTGAACTGTTTTATAGGTAATGATTGTTTATTGTTTTATGTATGGCATTTGCCTCTATGTTTTATATATATAATGGCAACGCTGACCTGCATGGGTAAGAAGCTGCACAACAGCTGCACTGAGGAAGGAAGTCATGTTTCTGTGCCTTTGAGAGGTGATGTCAGTTGCTTTTCTCTCAGTGCAGCCGCTGGTCTTATGTGACATTTCATCCATACAGGTCCCCCAGTGTCACATTTGTGGGGCTCACACACAGCTGCTGAGGGAAGGGGTAGGTGGGAAAAGTCTGATATGCCAGCCCCTGGCACCGCATAGAATTCAGACAAATGAGAAAAATAACTGTTTTTCTTAATGAGAAAATGCCATTCATTTGTGTGTGCATGTGTTAAATCAATCCGTAGGTAAAGGTAAAGGTTCCCTTGCTCGAAAGCCAGTTGAATCCGACTCTAGGGTTGCTCATCTCCGTTTCCAAGCCGAGGAGCCAGCGCTGTCCGAAGACATTTCCGTGGTCATGTGGCCGGCATGATGAAACACCATGGCGCACGGAACGCTGTTACCTTCCCACTGAAGTGATACCTATTTATCTACTTGCAATTTCTTGCTTTCGAACTGCTAGGTTGGCAGGAGCTGGAACTAGAGATGGGAGCTCACGCCGTCATGCGGCACACTCGGGTCTCGAACTGCTGAACTACCGACCTTCCACAGCCTGCAGTTCAGCGTCTTTACTGCTTGAGCCACATACTACCATATAATACTTAACCATTGTTATGCCTGCATTAGGCCAACATGTGATTTGAGACATTATTTTGAGACTTGCTTTTTGCTCTTATATTACCTGTGTGGTCTTCCATGACCTGCTTTCTCTCTATCTTTCAGCAAAGTCTTAGCATTTGTTACTTTTAAATTGCTCAGTAACAACAATAAAGTCTTGGATGTTCCCTCTAAGCTATGGAGCCCTGTGAGCAAAAATTCTACTTTGTGAGCTATTGGCATTAAAGTTGTGAGCAGGAGATTTGGCTGCTGCATAGATTAGTTTGTTCTGGAGCCATCCTTCCTGAGCTAAGACAAAAATGTGTGAGCCAGAGGCTAAAAAACTGTGAGCTAGCTCACACTAACTGAGCTTAGAGGGAACACTGCTTGGAATCCTTGACACTGCTGACTATGGATGCATATTCTGCATACTGAGTTCTGTGCATTATGTGTTTCATCACAGGGGAAGGCATGCCAGTGTTCTAAGCCTCTCCAGCTGCAGAATTCTCATATTCAAAGTAACACACAGGAAAACTGTCAGCTCTTGGACATTCTGTCTCCTCAGTAACTAGGAGCCAAAGAGTGACGGCTGAAACAACTGGCTGAATACTAGCTTGTTTGGTTAGCACAATGGGAACATTTCAGTGGTTCCTTAAATGTTATCAAGTCCTTGTAATTCAGAATGGAATTAAATAGTTGCTAACTAGTATTGCAGAAAGAGCTGAGGAGAACCCTGTAAATAAGTAGAGCATATGACTGCAACTCCCTTGAAATATTTAAGGAGCAAAACGTAGTCTGGTAAGCCATCATAAGGGTTCAGAGGTGATCTGAACAGCTGCTCTTCCAGTATTTTTAGGGGTTTGGACTTGGAAAGTGAAACAGTCCTGGTGAAGTTATGCTGAAGGTACTATGTTGGGTTTAAAATTGTTTTGGGATTCCAGATTTCTGATGCACAGTTAGCTATTCTCTAGTATTAGGGCCAGTTTTTTAAGTTGTGGTGGCTGAACTATAAGTATATTTTTGGCTCATTACTGGAATTCATCATGGACCAAAAATGCAGCAAATGTCTGATACTTCCTGCAGTTGCTGGGAGCAAAATGTGTACTCCGTGTATAAATGAAGAGTCTACAGCTCCTTCTAAATCCTTGTCAGTTCCTTCTAAATCACTTTCTGTTCCTTCTAAAACTTCATCAGCTCCTAAACCCCTTGCATCTTCTCTCCAGTCACAGGAGAAACCGCCCACAAAAGTTAAGGTAAGAGATGAATTCTCTATTGGTGTGCCATTAGGAAGTGATTTACATCATCAATAATTTATGTTAAATCTTGGGAAACTGCAATTTTTTTCCTGTTTTCTTGTGAAACCAAGCCTGCTGCTAATGATTTCATGCTCTATTGTTAAGTAGTGGCACAGGATAGAATTGGGTTTCAGATATCCTGGTGATGTAAGCTGTCCATGTTTGAGTCCTGTGTTGAGTCAAAAGAAAAACAATCGCTTCTAAAAGAACTCTCTGGTGAGGCCCTTATGGGGCATTCGATACAAGGAGCTTCTTTTTGGGAAGGAAGATGTTAGGATAATGGAGACACCTTGCATCAATAATGAGGCCCTTGGAGCAACTTGTCCCCAAACTCTAGCATAGGACTGATCACTTGCCCACCAGATATGTTTTAACTGACTTCTGTGTTGATATCGCAAGTAACAATTAATAACAATTATTGGTTTGTATCTCTTTTGATTTAAGTGCAGGCATATTTCACTGCAAGGGCTCCTTTTGTTGCAATTTGCACTTCTAACAGTAATACTTTTTTGTGTATTAGTACAAAATGCACATGACGGAGTGAGCTCCCGTCTCTAGTTCTAGCTCCTGCCAACCTAGCAGTTCGAAAGCAAGAAATTGCAAGTAGATAAATAGGTACCACTTCAGTGGGAAGGTAACAGCGTTCCATGCGCCTTGGTGTTTAGTCATGCCGGCCACATGACCACGGAATCGGCTTGGAAACGGAGATGAGCACCGCAACCCTAGAGTCGGATTCGACTGGCTTTCGAGCAAGGGAGCCTTTACCTTTACCTTTACAAAATTAAAGGTTATTTTCAATCACATAAATGCTGGAAAAAATATGTTGGAAAAGTCTGTAATTTCCCAGTTTGGGATAATTTTTGTGCAAACATTAGTGCTACAGTAACTGATGTCCTGAGGTAGTTTCTCTCTGTGTGTGTGCATGTTATAATTTTATATTGATTATAAATACACAGATAACAGTTTATATATCAATAGAATCATATACATTATCAATCACTTTCTTAATCCATTTACACTGAACACATATTACACAATATTACACATTTCTTTGTTACAAATTTCATTATCTGCATAGCATAACAAAGGAATTCAGTTAACCTTCCACCATTTAATTTCTTTAATTTTTAACGCAGTCATTCTCACCACTTTTACTACATCCTATAACTACTTTAAGCAAGCTACCTTTCTCCCCCCATCCCCCTGGGGGGAGATTTTTATTGTTTTTTTGTTACACACTACAAAACTACAACAGAAACTATAAGGAAGGGAACTACATCTAGGGGATGAAGAAAAAGACCCACAACTAACTAAAAACCCAAGAGTAGGAGATCATACATCAGCTTGACACCATGCTATTTTTAAAAAGCTACTCATAGTACATTGAATTTAGTCGGTTATGCTAGATTAATTATCACTTAACTATCCCTTTTAACTGTTTAAAGAAATTCCCAGAGCATCCCCAAGTTATTTCACATTTCTTCAGGCACAAATCAGAGTCCTTCAGCCCTTATTTATTCTTATATTTTCTAATCCTCAGTTTATAAGAGCTTTTGGGGGCAGCCGCCCCCTTTTCAGAGAGGGAGTCCTCATCCAAAGACCCCGAGCCCAACTCGCCATCAGATTTGCTTTCTTTTTCCTTCTCTTTGCCCTCTTCTAGTTCCCCAAGCTGTGTCCGCAGAAATTAACGTGCTTTAAAAACAGAGTAAATCTTTTCTTTTTTATCGTTAATCTTGAAAGTGATGCCTTCTGGGATTAACCACCTATAACTGATGCCATTTGTTTTTAAGAAAAGGGTTAATTCTTTATAGTTCTTTCTCTTCTGTCTTATATCAGATGGGATATCTTTTACAATCCTGATATTATTGCCTCCAATTTTCAAGGGTGTTCCTGAATTTGCTTTCAAAATAGCATCTCTCACGTGTCTCTTCGAGAATCTGACCACTATTTCCCCAGGCAGATTATTTTTCTTGATATACGATGAATAAGATCTGTAGATCACATCCCCCTTGCTGCAAAGGTATTCTGCTGTTAAATCTGTCATTGGGGCTATTGCTTCACTCAGCCGCTGCTTCAGATTCTTTCCTACATTTTCCTGGACCCCTTGGAACCGTAGGACCAAATTTGCTTTATCCATTTGTAGCTGTAAAAGCTTTGACTCTTCTGTAACTTACTTCATTTCCAGCTTTTGCACCTTTTTCTTAACTTTTTTAGTAGTGACGTTCATTTCATTCACCTTCTCTCCCATTTGCTCTGTTGCTTTTAAGGCTTGTGTCAGTTGAATCTGCTGCTCTACCACACTCTGCCCAGTTACTGACAGTTGTTGTTTAATGCCAGTGTTCTCATCCAGCAGGGGGCGCAGGGAGTCAGCCAAAAGTTTTGAGAGCTCAGTGACCTCCTCCATTCGAGGACTGGCCCCTACTTTCATTTTCAACTGCTTCTCTTTCTCCGGTTTCTTCCCGGCCATCTTTTTGGATTTGTTTACTTTTCAAGAAAGTTGCTAAAGTCTCTGTTATTTGGCCAAACACTTTTCTGTGCTCTGGTAAGTCTCTTAAAACAGTTTTAATTGCTTATTTCTCTGCTTCCCCCTCTTTCCTTCTGTGTTTCGTCTATGCGTTTGGGAGGAATTCCTCCTCCGCTCGCTTTCCCGTCACTCTTTGGGGGGG